>NC_091953.1:12626372-12926372 GCF_031021105.1 Erythrolamprus reginae | reverse complement strand
ACGAACCCCTCGTGATACGAACCCCTCGTGATATGAAATTTTTTGTCTCTTCTTACGAACCCACCTCAGATCGCAAAATGGCGCTCCGCTGGGCGCCGCCGCCCGGCTGTCACCTTTTAAAACAGCCGGGGGGCTTCTCGGCGTTCTCCCGAACCCAAACTTTTCAGGTTCAGGAAGTCGCCGAGAAGCTCCGCCGCCCGGCTGTCACCTTCTGAAACAGCCGGGGGGCTTTTCGGCGTTCTCCACGTTTCGGCCTCCAGGAAGGACGTCTTCGTGACGTCAAAGCTCCGCCCATGGAATTCCCTATTGGGATTCCCCACCTCCTTTCCAGCCTCCAGATCGGCCGAAAACACCGCCACCGATTGCAAAAATGGCGCTCCACCAGCCGCCGCCGCCCAGCTGTAACCTTCTGAAACAGCCAGGTGCTTCTTGGCAGCCTCCTGAACCCGAACCTCCGGGTTCGGCGTTCAGGAGAACGCTGAGAAGGCCCCCCGGCTGTTTCAGAAGGTTACAGCCGGGCGGCTGCGCTTCTTGGCGGCCTCCCGAACCCGAAAAGTTCAGGTTCGGGTTCAGGAGAACGCCGAGAAGCCCCCTGGCTGTTTTAAAAGGTGACAGCCAGGCGGCGGCGGCCAGCAGAGCGCCATTTTGCATTTTTTCCCCTTTGCACGCATTAATCGCTTTTACATTGTTTCCGATGGGAAACAATGTTTCGTCTTACGAACTTTTCGCCTTACGAACCTACTTCCGGAACCAATTAAGTTCGTAAGACGAGGTATTACTGTATTTTTGCTTGATTGGCAACTATTCTCTAAGCTATCGAGCAATAGTTCTCCTGCACAGCACAACTTTGCAGCCTGAATTTTTTTTTCTGTGGCTAGTTCAACCCTGTTATGTTCCCCTTTCAAAACCATGCGACCTCCTGCTCAGCTTCGGCATTTCTGAAATGTTATGCTTGTCCTGAATCCTGTTTATGAGTATGCGCTATATCTGAAGTAACTAATATGCCTGTCTGGGAAATGACGGCGATGAATGCATGGAGTTTATGTATGTTATTAAAATTATGAGCATGTAGACATTTGAGTTTAACTTTTAGCCAGAAAGCAACGCAAGAGAAAATTATATTGATTAACAGTAAAGGATCAAACTTTAGGTATACAGTGTTCCCTCGATTTTCGCGGGTTCGAACTTCGCGAAAAGCCTATATCATGTTTTTTTCAAAAATATTAATTAAAAAATACTTTACGGTTTTTCCGCTATACCACAGTTTTTCCTGCCCGATGATGTCATATGTCATCACCAAACTTTTGTCCGCCTTTAATTAAAAAAAAATTAAATAAACTTTAATAAATAAACATGGTGAGTAATAATCTAAATGGTTGCTAAGGGAATAGGAAATTGTAATTTAGGGGTTTAAAGTGTTAAGGGAAGGCTTGTGATACTGTTCATAGCCCAAAATAGTGTATTTACTTCCGCATCTCTACTTCGCGGAAATTCGACTTTCGCGGGCGGTCTCGGAACGCATCCCCTGCGAAAATCGAGGGAACACTGTATTGGCTTCTGCTTGTAGTTATTGTTAACAAGACCATGTTTATGGAGTGGATCAAATAAATGAAATGTAGCGTGGGAATAAGATTAAACATTTTAACGACTATTTGAATACATTAGTTACCATATTTTTCGGAGTATAAGATGCACCGGAGTATAAGATGCACCTTAGTTTTGAGGGAGGAAAATAGGAAAAGAATCTGCTTAGCAGATATTCATCTGGTTAGCATCCTTAGTCTGGTCAGTTTCAGTACAGTGATCCCCCGATTATCGCGAGGGTTCCGTTCCAAGACCCCGCGCGATAATCGTAAACTCGCGATGTAGCGGCACGGAAGTAAAAAACACCATCTGCGCATGCGCGTCCTGTTTTCCATGGCCGCACATGCGCAGATGGTGGAGTTTGCGTGTGGGCGGCGGGGAAGACCCCTTCGGCCGCCCAACAGCTGATCTGCTCCGCAGCGCAGCAGCAGTGAGGAGCCGAAGATGGGGTTTCCCCGTTGCCCAGGCAGCTGCTGCAAGTGAGCAGCCGGGCGGGCGGGCAAGCGGGCAAGCGGCAAGCCCGCCCGGCTCCTCGCTGCTGCGGCGCTGCAAGCGAGCAGCCAGGCGGGCGGGCGAACGGGCAAGCGGCAAGCGATCTTGGGGTTTCCCCTTTTCCTGGGCAACGGGGAAACCCCAAGATCGCTTGCCGCTTGCCCGTTCGCCCGCCCGCCCGGCTGCTCACTTGCAGCAGCTGAGTCCTGAAGCCAGACGGCAAAGGCGTACTTCCGCGTTTGGCTTCAGGACTCAGCTGGGAAGCGGCGCTGGGGTCTTACTGGCCGCCCACGCAAAGGGGAAACCCCGGCTCCTCGCTGATGCCCGCCGCTCGCCCTCCCGCCAGCAAGAGGGGGAAGACCCAGGGAAGCCGCCCAGCAGCTGATCTGCCTGGGGAACGCAAACTCCACCATCTACGCATGCGTGGCCATAGATAAAAGGGGCGCGCATGCGCAGATGGTGTTTTTACTTCCGGGTGGAAAAATCGCGATATAGCGATTAGCAATGATCGAGAGCGCGAAACTGGGGGGACCACTGTATATCCCCTGGTTAAGGCTTTAAAAAAAACCTTATTTGGAACAGAGTAACAATGAAAGAGTTTGCAAGCCAGTAAGAGCTGGGAACATTGTTGGAACCTGGTTAGGACTGGAAAGAAACATTTTGAGCAAGTTAGAGCAATGAAAAAAACTGCAAAGACAGGGCTTTGAAAACATTCTTAGCAGAGAGTAACAATGAGAGCTTGCAAGGTGTAAGAGCTGGGAGCCTGGAAAGAAACATTTGGAGCAAGTTAAAGGAATGAAAAAACTGCATAGACAGAGCTTTGGAAACATTCTTAGCAGAGAGTAACAATGAGAGCTTGCAAGCTGTAAGAGCTGGGAACATTGTTAGCACCTGATTGGGGCTGGAAAGAAACTTACTTGGAGCAAGTTAGAGTAATGAAAAACATTCTGCGAAGACTTAGAGCTTGGAAAACATTCTTTGCACACAGTAACCATGAAAGAACCTGCAAGATAAGAGCTGGGAAGATTGTTAGCACCTAGTTAGAGCTGGGGGGGAAAAGCTTCAAAAAGAAGCTGCAATCAAAGTATAAGATGCACCTGAATTTTCAGCCCCTTTTAGGGAGGAAAAAAGTGTGTCTTGTACTCCAAAAAACACAGTACTTAATTGAAGAATACATACAGATCTGTTTAAGGTCTTACCAGGGTTTTGGGGGGGACGGATTGTCATGAAAAGGATTTTTATATGTCTTTTTTTCAGAAATCTTGTAGCACCCTGAGAAAAACTTAAGTGGAAGGTCTGGATTTCCTACATCCTGAATTTAATTATTACATTTTTAAAAAATTAGTGTGATTGACTTTTTATTGTAACATTTATGCTTGCTTGATCTGCTTCCAAACTCCAGATTACACTCTATTTGTGGAGGATGCAAATAGCATAATCTTTTACCACCTGGCCCAGACTAAACTGATTGGTATTCGCTCTCCAGTTTCATCCCAAGGATAAGCCCTGGAACCATTTTTGTTTCCAAGCAAGCCCAAGGTTAAAAGTTGAATCTGTCACTCGGGAACCGACGTTTCAAATTCCCTGCCATGATTTCACCTTGCAATTTTTATTGTGCTGAAAACGAGCATCG
This sequence comes from Erythrolamprus reginae, assembly GCF_031021105.1. Lineage (NCBI taxonomy): Eukaryota > Metazoa > Chordata > Lepidosauria > Squamata > Dipsadidae > Erythrolamprus > Erythrolamprus reginae. The sequence goes on along the minus strand of NC_091953.1, from coordinate 12,922,663 downwards.
TTGGGTCTGGTTTGCTACGAGTGGCATTCTTGGGTGGTTTTTAAATAACCTTACCATTACGATATGCCTATTTAGGATTTATCGATAGCATTGCAGTTTGACAATTGTTGTAAATTACTTCTTGAAAAATTACTCCTTGAAAAAATTCATCTTTATTAGTTGAAAATTCCAATTCAAGTTGTCAAAAGCCTTCTCTGCATTGAGAAACATTAGGGCTACTGATTTTTCCTGGTATACTTCGTAATATTTAAGAATATTTAATATAGTTCTCATGTTATTTATTATTATTATTTTTTTAGTTATTATTATTATTTATTAGATTTGTATGCCGCCCCTCTCCACAGACTCGGGGCGGCTAACAACAGTGGTAAAACAACATGAACAATCCAATTAATGAAAACAACTAAAAAAAACCTTATTATAAAAAACCAAACCTACACACAAACATATCATGCATAACTTGTAATAGCCTAGGGGGAAAGGACAAAGGTGGGTCTTAAGTAATTTGCAAAAGACAAGGAGGGTGGAGGCCTTTCTAATCTCTGGGGGGAGTTGGTTCCAGAGGGCCAGGGCCACCACAGAGAAGGCTCTTCCCCTGGGGCCCACCAAACAACATTGTTTGGTCGACGGGACCCGGAGAAGGCCAACTCTGTGGGACCTTATCAGCCGCTGGGATTCGTGCGGTAAAAGGCGGTTCTGGATGTATTCTGGCCCAATGCCATTAGGGCTTTAAAGATCATTACCAACACTTATTTCCAATGTTTCTGTTTGGCAAAAAGCCATTTTGATCTGAGTGTATTATCTCATTGATTGTATTTTTTTAAGCGATCTGCAATTATTGTAGCAAATCAGAATTCTATTCCACTCTGCATTGGGCAGATCTCACCACGAGGACTCTTTAACATTTTGAGAAGGATTCTGACCCACTGGAATAGGTTTCGAGAAGGGCAAGAAAGATAATCAGGCGATTAGAAACTGAGGACTGTGAACAGAGATTACACAAGTTAGCAATATTGAGTATTGCGAGAAAAGATAAAGGGTGAGGACAGCAAACTTCAAATACTTTAAAAGGCTGCTAAGTAGAAGTCAGCCAAGAATCCAAATGAATTAAGTCCAATTAATAAATCATTAATTGTCCTCCTAGGAAGCCAGATGGAGAATAACGGTTTTATGATACGGCAAAATGAATCCAGTTGACTATTAACAAAAAAGACATTACAGTGATACCTCTACCTAAGAACGCCTCTACTTAAGAACTTTTCTAGATAAGAACTGGGTGTTCAAGGGTTTTTTACCTCTTCTTAAGAACCATTTTCTACTTAAGAACCTGAGCCTGGAAAAATTTCCCAGGAAATTTGAGAGCGGCACGAAGGCCCGGCCAGTTTCCTGCCATTCCCCCTTTAATCCCGACATTGTTTAGTCGACGGGACCCGGAAAAGGCCAACTCTGTGGGATCTAATCGGGCGCTGGGATTCGTGCTCTCCACTTCTTTAAACAAACTTTATTTATATCATTTTTCTCCAAGTAAAACACATCACATACACACAAACAAAATAAAAAACTTAAAAGATGCTTCAAAATGGCTTTGGGGCAGATATCCTTCTTTGAACATCTCATTGGGGAGCACAGGAGCTTCAGCCTGAAGGTGAACTCTTCATTCCTTGGATTGATAGCTGCCTAGCTTAGCTACCCGAAGCCAAAACCTCAGAATAGTCACTTGGCTGTAGTCCTGTATTTGGTCTATGCTTATTTCAGAAATGGAAACTTGGCACTACAAACTTTTTTTTTTAAGAAACTTTGAACGCACCACGAAAGAACTTGTGGCTGACTTTTTAGCTCTTTCCACAGGGATCTGAAAAGGAAACAGACCATTTTAAAAAAAAATAAAAGCCCACCTTTTCTTCTTTTGACAGGAACAAGAACAAAAAGCCGAAGAGGAGAGGATACGGATGGAAAACATCCTAAGCGGTAATCCTTTGCTGAACCTTACAGGACCAGTACAACCTCAAACAAATTTTAAAGTAAAGCGAAGGTATGGAGAAGCTAACGGTATATTAAATTGATTCTCAGCTTCCTTCCAGATTGTGAATAAGAGTCATAATTCCAAAACAGTTAACATAGAAACATAGAAGATTGACAGCAGAAAAAGACCTCATGGTCCATCCAGTCTGCCCTTATACTATTTCCTGTATTTTATCTTAGGATGGATATATGTTTATCCCAGGCATGTTTAAATTCAGTTACTGTTAAATTGGATTTTAATTGAATTGTTTAAAGAGAAAATCAAAAAGCGGAGAGTAAGGGATTTAAGGCCTTCAAGTGCAGGAGAAATCTTGTCAGACTATTTCAGAATGGACCAACGTATGTCTGGCAGAACTTCTGACGTTTTCCCTTTCCTCTTTTAGGTGGGATGACGATGTTGTCTTCAAGAATTGCGCTAAAGGTGTAGACGAGATGAAAAAAGACAAACGGTTTGTCAACGACACACTGCGGTCTGAATTTCACAAAAAGTTTATGGAAAAATACATCAAGTAGGATCTCGGGTTTTGAATAGGTTGCGTTGCGGATAGGTTGTGTGATGCAATTCATCTGCCTTTCGTCAGAAAAATGCTGGCTTGGATGGAAATCTTGTCAACTGTGGGCAGGTATCCCTCATGATCATAGGTCTCTTTTTAACTTAATTCCTAGTCTGGCATATTTTTGCATGTTTTACTGTTGTAAACATACCCCCTGCCGTCCCCCCACCCGCCCCTCGCTTTCTTGAAGATGTTGGTTTCCTTATTGCTGTGAATTTATGTTCACTGGAAAATCATTTTGTAAATGTTTTGAAAACGACTTCCAATAAACCCTTCACTCACCGATGAGACTATTTTCTTGGTTAAACGTAGATTGGCTTCCCTCTCCTGTTCTGCAAACTTTGTACTCTCCCCTTACTCAAGATGGGAAAAGCTTTGGTATGTTTTTAGACTCCGCAGTGGTCCTTCTGTCTTCTGAGAAGCAAAAAAATGCTGGGATGCGTGTGCACGCACGACACCTGAAGCACCTACCAGCGGTAGGAGCGACCTGCCCCTGGTGTAAATGCGCACCGCTAGTGAAATTCAACTGGAACCTGCCCCTGCCCGGGAGACAAATTCCTTGTGTGTCCAATCACACTTATTTATTTTATTTTATTTATTTATTTATTTTGTCCAATGCACAATGAGGGTTTTAGTGGGTATATATCTATATACACATAGTAAAATACATGATGAAGGTTATAGAGGAAATACTCATAGTAAAATATATCTAAGAAAGAATAGAAGAGAAGATATAGGAATAAAACATATCAATGAATGAATAGAAGAAGAGATATAGGAATAGAAGAAAGAAATAGGAGATATAGGAGAGCAATAGGACAGGGGACGGAAGGCACTCTAGTGCACTTGTACTCACCCCTTACTGACCTCTTAGGAATCTGGATAGGTCAACCATAGATAATCTAAGGGTAAAGTGTTGGGGATTTGGGGATGACACTATGGAGTCCGGTAATGAGTAAAGAATTCTGTTCTATTCTATTCCTATTCTATTCCTATTCCTATTCTACTCTATTCTATATAAAAGTGCAGTTTATATAGCAGGTATGGTATACAGGTACTTAGATGGAACTCAGTGGGATGGACTCTTACTCGTCCTTAATGATCACCAGGCTTCCTGTTGTTTTATTTTTCAATTCAAAATACTTAACCTTGATTTATGTCTCATCTCTCACCTATTTTCCTGCAAGCTCCTCCATTAAGCCAGCACTGCTGTGAAAATAATTGCAAACATTAAACCAGGCCTAACTAGAAACCTAGCAGGCTACAAAGCATCAGACAAACCATACATTCAAGTAGTCCTTGATTTACAGCAGTTCATTTAGTGACTGTTTAAAGTTACATCATCACCAGGTGAGGGTTGCTACTTACCAGAGTCTTCAGCTGCCCCGAGTCTTCGGAGAGGGGCGGCATACAAATCTAATGAATTGAATTGAATTGAATTACCGCTGCTACCGGCACGCTGCGGGCAAAGCTTTAGGTCGTTGGCATGCATGCACATGTATCCCAGTGATATTTTGCACATGCGCAGGAAGCAACATCTTGTGAGAGGACCCGCCTGCACATGAATACCTCCGAGACCGCCTCCTGCCGCACGAATCCCAGCGACCGATTAGGTCCCACAGAATGGGCCTTCTCCGGGTCCCGTCAACTAAACAATGTCGGTTGGCGGGCCCCAGGGGAAGAGCCTTCTCTGTGGCGGCCCCGACTCTCTCTCTCTGGAACCAACTCCCCCCGGAGATTAGAACTGCCCCTACTCTCCCTGCCTTCCGTAAACTTAAAACCCACCTTTGCCGTCAGGCATAGGGGAACTGAAACACCTCCCCTGGGCATGTACAATTTATGTATGGTATGTTTGTGTGTGTGCTTGTTAGTATATTGGGGTTCTTTTAAAACTTTTTTAAATATTTAAATTTATTTGGATTTGTTACGATTTGTTATGCCTTGTTGTGAGCCTCCCCGAGTCCGTGGAGAGGGGCGGCATACAAATCTAAATAATAAAATAAAATAAATAAAATGAGATTTCTGCATGCGCAGAAGTAAAAAAAAAATCACTGAAATCTCACACATGGGCGTGCCCTCGCAACATTTTCCTTCCTGCGCATGCATAAAAGCCAGATCTCACAGACACACACAAACGCACGCCGGCAAACCAAAGCCATGCACACATCTTCCATTTTACTACCAGTGTGCAGTGTGGCCCATATTGGGTAGCAACCCAATACTGATCATCACTGAAAAAAAGCGACTTATAGCCATTTTCCAAGGGTGTCATGCAATTTCCCCTTTTGCGTCATTTTGACCAGCCAAGTCAATGAGGATCCCAGGTTCATTTAACGACCATGTGACTAACTCTACAACTGAAGCGATTCCCTTCAAGAACTGTGGCCAGAAAGGTTGTAAAAATGGGCCAAAACTCATTTCATGCCTCCCTTAACAACATACTTTTTTGGATGAATTGTCATAAGTTGAGGGCAACCTATATTATTGGCTAATATGGTTCAGGAAAGGTAGATCACCAGGGCTTCACAGAGCTGTGACCAGTTTGGGAACTTTTACAACACAAAAATCCTGTCCAAAAAAATTACCCTGCCGTTTTTATGAAGTCACCAGGAATCAACGTTAAATCAAAGCCTTCTTTAGCTTTCATGACCCATATCCTGATGACGCCATCTTGTTTTATTTTGCTGCAATCCATTAGAAATTGGGAGCCTCCACTTGCTATCGGTTGCCATAGAAACAAGAGAGAGGAGACTTAGATATTCATGATGTGGGAAAAACGGTGATGGAGGAGTTGTCTCCGTGTATGTCTGATTAGGGAGCAGAAGGGAGGGAAGTTCTATACAGCGTTCCCTCGATTTTCGCGGGTTCAAACTTCGCGGAATGTCTATACCACGGTTTTTCAAAAATATTAATTAAAAAATACTTTGGGGTTTCCCCCCCTATACCACGGGTTTTCCTGTCCGATGACATCATATGTCATTGCCAAACTTTGGTCTGCCTTTAAAAAACATGTTTTAAAATAAACTTTAATAAATAAACATGGTGAGTAATAATCTAAATGGTTGCTAGGGGAATGGGAAATTGTAATTTAGGGGTTTAAAGTGTTAAGGGAGGGCTTGGGATACTTTTCATAGCCAAAAATAGTGTATTTACTTCCGCATCTCTACTTTGCGGAAATTCGACTTTCACGGGCGGTCTCGGAACGCATCCCCCGCGGATATCGAGGGAACAGTGTATATCATCTCCTGCAGGGGTCTCCAACCTTCCAATTGCCAGAATCTCCCAGCCAGCTTTGAAGTCCACCAGGCTTAAAATTGCCAAGGTTGGAGACCCTGATCTACTGTGCTGATCAATGGACTTATTGACAGCCAGTTCCAGGTCAACCATCCCCTCATGTCTCCACCTGAAGATACAGATAAGGACGCTGCACCATTAGCAAAAATTGAGCTGCACGCGCAGCTTCGCATCTCAGGTGCATGCATGCGTGCGTCCGAGCGAGATTTTGCTCCTGAGCATGCGCAGGAAGCAAAATTTTGCAAGGGGACATGTGTGAGATTTTAGCGATATTATTATTATTATTATTATTATTATTATTATTATTATTATTATTATTATATTATTATATTATTATTATTTTTATTTTTATTTTTTATTATTATTTTTTATTTATTTATTTATTTATTATATTTGTATGCCGCCCCTCTCCGTAGACTCGGGGCGGCTCACAGCATACAATAAGACAATTCATAACAAATCTAATAAATTTTAAAAACATTTAAAAAACCCATTATTAAACCAGACACACACACAGACACACCATTCATAAATTATATAGGCCCGGGAGAGGGAGGGGGAATGCCTCAATTCTCCCATGCCTGACGGCAGAGGTGAGTTTTAAGGAGTTTACGGAAGACAAGGAGGGTGGGGGCAGTTCTAATTTACGGGGGAGCTGGTTCCATAGAGTCGGGGCCACCACAGAGAAGGCTCTTCCCCTGGGACGCGCCGGACACTGTTTAGTCGACGGGACCCAGAGAAGGCCAACTCTGTGGGACCTAATCGGTCGCTGGGATTCGTGCGGCAGAAGGCGGTCCCGGAGATATTCTGGTCCGATGCTATGAAGGGCTTTATAGGTCATAACCAACACTTTGAATTGTGACCGGAAACTGATCAGCAACCAATGCAGACTGTGGAGTGTTGGAGTGACATGGGCATACCTGGGGAAGCCCATGATTGCTCTCGCAGCTGCATTCTGCACGATCTGAAGTTTCCGAACATTCTTCAAGGCTAGCCCCATGTAGAGAGCATTACAGTAGTCGAATCTCAAGGTGATGAGGGCGTGAGTGACTGAGCAGTGAGTCCCGGTGCAGATAAGGCCGATTTTATGCTTCTGCGCATGCGCGGAAGCAAACAAATTGCCAAAATCTCTCTCTTGTACGCGTCCCCTCATAAGATTTTACTTCCTGCGCATGCTCAGGAGCAAAATCTCACTCGGACGCATGCCAGAGATGTGCAGCTGCGTGCATAGCACACCTTTAGTGGAGGAGGTGGCAACTCCCACCTGATCCTGGGGGAATGAGGATTGGATGGTCAGCCCAAGTCCTTGGGGCGGGAGGGATTTGGGATTGATTTCAATATGTAACGTTCACGTCTTTTGCCTTAGATCTTGCCTTTAACTTGCTGCTTACAGTTCTTAACCTTTGAAGAGTGTTCGGAAACTTCAAATTGTCCAAAATGCAGTCGCGCAAGTGGTTATGGGCCTTCCAAGGTATGCCCATATCTCACTATCAGTGTGCGGACTGCATTGGCTGCCGATCGGTTTCCGGACACAATTCAAAGTGTTGGTTATAACCTACAAAGCCCTACATAGCATATGTTGTTGTTAGCTCTGGCCCAGCTCCTGCCCAAAGGACTGTGGATGTGGGGGAGACATCAACATGCTGCAGGCCTGTTTTGTCCCCGGTGGAATCTGCTGATGAAGGTTCCTCTGACCAAGGAGACATGAGTGACAGGGAGGAAAAGAGTGTGGCAGACAGCTCAGAAGGAGATCAATTATCTAGCTCCTCCTTGGATTCAGTACAAGAGTTAATGATACAGCCACGCATGCGGAGAGCGATGCATAGGCAACAACAACTGAGAGATTATTATCAAAGAAAATGAGGCCACCTGTGGTTGGGTGGGGCTGTGGTAATTAGTGAGGCTGCTATAAATAGCAGCCTGTGGGTTTGGCCATTGTGGAGGATTATCTGATCATTGTGTTTCGTGACTGCTTTGCTGACTTTGACTTTTTGTGTGCTGATTTTTCCCCGCTTTAAAACTAAACCAGAGCAAAGTGTGTTTCACTTTGTGAAAGAAGAAGGACTGTGAATTGCCTCACAGCTGCAAGCTAAGTATCACAGAACTGATAAGGGACTTGTACAAATTACCAGTTTGGTTGGAGACCAGTGCTCTTTGCTATACCAAAAGAGGGCTTGGTTTAAGTGAATTTTCATTATAAAGAACATTGTTTTGAATTTTCAAACGTCTGTGTGTCTGAAATTTGTACCTGTGAATTTTTGGGAGGATTCTACCAGAGAGCCCGACAGAACAGCATAGGACCAGACTATCTCTGAGACCGCCTTCTGCCGCACGAGTCCCAGTGCCCGGTGAGTTCCCACAGAGTTGGTTTCCTCAGGGTCCCATCAGCCAGACAATGCTGGCTGGTGGGACCTAGGGGAAGAGCCTTATCTGTGGGGGCCCCGGTCCCTGAATCAGCTCCAAGGCATACAAATCCAATTAATAAATAAAATGAATAAATAAATCTATCTATCTGTCATCCATATATCTATCATCCATATCTATCATTCATTCATTCATTCATTTGGACTTCTAGGTATGAGAAATTAATTTAGAAAATTAATCCTAAAATTTACAAAATACCCCCTTATAAATAGCATGAACCAATTAAAATTAACCCTAAAGACTCTAATATTAAAAATCATTCAACCAGTCATCCCTATCACTATCATACTATTAGGTCGGAGAAAGATGTCAATACTCAACGATCCCAGGCCTGTTGGCAAAGGTGCAGTGCGATCTCTGGGGGAGTTGATTCCATAGGACTGGGGCCACTACAGAGAAGGCTCTCCCCCTAGGGCCCGCCAGCCAGCAATGCTTGGCTGATGGGACCTGCAGAAGGCCGACTCTGTGGACCCTGACTGGCCACTGGGATATGTGAGGCAGGAATGCAGCATTGCAGGCAAACTGCCTACAGTCTAGAGTTCGATTCTGAACCGGCTCACGGGGACCCAGTTCAAGGAACGGAGACCATTTTACTAACGTTTACTGGGCACCACGATGAGCTTTTCCCCAAGGAAAAACCACATGCATAAATGTGGGATGGAAAGAGACATTTTGGGACCATCCAGTCATATTTAAGAGAAAGAAAGTTAAGAAGTTTTTTTAAAAGTAGGCACCTTTCAACCTCAGAATTCCCCAGCCAGCCATGAATTCTGGGAGTTGAAATCCACAAGTCTTTAAAAGTTGCCAAGACTGGACGTGCCTTTTTAAACCGTGAGAAAAATGAACCTGCCATGGGAGTGCAGCGCCTCCATTTATCATGGGCCTCCTCTCTGGGAAATTCCAGAAGAAAAGTATTTTCGCAAGACGAGTTGCTACAGAAATGCCCGTAGGTCTCTGTTGGGAATGGGGCCCTCCACTTCTCATGGCCATTTGGCTCTGGATAGTAAGTCCCAGAGGCCACTTCTTGCTTGACCTCTGTTATCACAACGACAGTGAAACAGACATTCCTTCAAAACTGCAGAAGAGAGTTTCTCACATATTTTCTTAAAACAGAAGAAACAAATGTGGCAGGCTCCAAAACTCAACTTAATTTAATTTAATTCATTTGATTTATAAGCCACCCATCTCCTGACGGACTCTTAAAGATCTTCAGTGCTCAATAGTAATGTTCAAAGCAGGACTGGGTTCTAACTAACCTCGCTGCCAGTTCGATTCCTCCCATGCTGAGTGGGTGCGCGCATGCATGCGCAGTGACAGGAGGGAGCCAAAACCAGATGATGACACATGCGCAGCGCTGGGGAAATATCACCAAAAGCAAAATCCAATGCATGCGCAGTGTCGGAAAAAATCATTTTTTAAAAAAGCCGAAAACAAGAATGACGCATGCGCAGTGCCGAAAAAATTTAAATATAAAAAACCAAAACCAAGATGGCGACCCACAGGGCTGAAAAAATAAACGAAATTCCCAGAAATTTTTTTTAAAAGATGGCGGTGCCCACAGATCGGCACCAACCAAACTGGTTCTGTGACATCATTGTGACATCACCAGCAGTTTGCTATCAGGAAAAATCCACCTCTGGCTCAAAGCCCTGATTTGATGAAAGAAAACTCCTACTGTGTTTGTGTGGGAAAGTATGACTGATAAAATGGCCAGCTGTCCTACTTTACTAAGAACAGCTCTTTTCAATAGTTCTGTACAGTGGTACCTCTACTTACAAACTTAATTCGTTCCGTGACCAGGTTCTTAACTAGAAAATTTTGTAAGAAGCAGCAATTTTTCCCACAGGAATCAATGTAAAAGCAAATAATGCATGCGATTGGGGAAACTACAGGGAGGGTGGAGGACCTATTTCCTCTCAGGAGATTCCTAGAGAGGCCCCACAGAGGCTTCTCCCCGCCTTTTCCGGCCCCATTTCCTCCCAGGAGATTCCTAGAGAGGCCCCACAGAGGCTTTCCCTCGCCTTTTCCGGCCTTGTTTCCTCTCAGGAGATTCCTAGAGAGGCCCCACAGAGGCTTCTCCCCACCTTTTCCGGCCTTGTTTCTTCCCAGGAGATTCCTAGAGAGACCCCACAGAGGCTTCTCCCTATCTTTTCCGGCCTTGTTTCCTCCCAGGAGATTCCTAGAGAGGCCCCACAGAGGCTTCTCCCCATCTTTTCTTGCCTTGTTTCCTCCCAGGAGATTCCTAGAGAGGCCCCACAGAGGCTTCTCCCCACCTTTTCCTACTTTAATAAGAACAGCTCTTTTCAATACTTCCGTATTTGATGTTTCAAACAAGTAGTTGTCCAATCTCTTCTTAAAAACCTCCAGTGATGAAGCACCCACAACTTCTGGTGGCAAGCTGTTCCGCTGGTTAAGTGTCTTCACTGTTAGGAAGTTCCTCCTTGATTCCAGATTGATTCTCTTTGATTAGTTCCCATCCATTGTTTCTTGTCCTGCCTTCTGGTACTTCAGGAAATAAGTTGACCCCTTATTCATTGTGGCAGACCATCAAATATTAGAATACTGACATCATGTCACCCATAATTTTCCTTTTCTCTAAACTTAGCCAAACCCAAATCCTGAAGCCGGTCTTCATATGTTTTAGTCTCTGGGCCTTAGTTGCTCTTCTCTGAACTTTTTCCAAAATCTCAAACATCTTTTTTTTAGTGCGGTGATCAAAATTGGTTGCAGTATTCCACATGTGACCTTATTATAGCTTTATAAAGCAGTACTAATACTTCACATGATCTTGATTCTATGCTGTTTACACAACCCAGACCTGCAATTACTATGAGCAAACATATAAAGATACATGGACTGTTTGCAACCTTCAACTTTTGCAAACTATTCGTCACAGTAGGAGAATATACACTGCTCAAAAAAATAAAGGGGACACTCCAATAACAAATCCTAGGTCTGAATGAATGAAATATTCTCATTGAATACTTTGTTCTGTACAAAGTTGAATGTGCACAACAGCATGTGAAATGGATTGTCAATCAGTGTTGCTTCCTAAGTGGACAGTTTGATTTCACAGAAGTTTGATTTACTTGGAGTTGTATTGTGTTGTTTAAATGTTCCCTTTATTTTTTTGAGCATTGTATTTGCAGGATATAGTTCAGGGTTGAGGTGAAGTGTTCTTGCTACTACAAGTGGATTTTTTTTCTGGTTTATATGTTGTTGAGCAAGGAGATAGTTGGTTAACAAAGTAACCTCTTGATCTGTGCCCACCCACAAACTCAAGGTTTATTCTAAACTTGGATAATTCATGATTGTGTAGTCTGTAGTTCAGTTCAGTTAGAAACATAGAAACATAGAAGACTGACGGCAGAAAAAGACCTCATGGTCCATCTAGTCTGCCCTTATACCATTTCCTGTATTTTATCTTAGGATGGATATATGTTTATCCCAGGCATGTTTAAATTCAGTTACTGTGGATTTACCAACCACGTCTGCTGGAAGTTTGTTCCAAGGATCTACTATTCTTTCAGTGAAATAATATTGTGGGAATTTTAAGTTGTGGGAATTTTTCTATTGTCATAAAATGTGCAGTAGAGTGAACCATTAAAGTCCACTTTCCGTAGAGCACATTATATCCACACAACAATTATGATAAGCCAACCAAAATTTAGAGTTTAGCGATCTTTGGAACAGGATGTTTTCCACAAGCACCAATTTGCCAATCTTTGTGTTATGTACAGGACTAGGGTGATGCAGTAGTTTGCATCAAAGAAACGTTTTGGAAAGCTCAGTTGTATACATTTATTATATACAATATTAAGGCACAAATTTAAGCAGCCGAGAATGGGAGAAAATTCTTTGGCTGGCCAGAGTCACCCATATTTGTTATGGAAAATGAGACGCTATGTTATATATACAAACCTATTTCAAGCTGTACAATGCTCTGCAGTAGCCAATCTGCACAACAGAAACACAACAGGGGAAAATAGACGTTATCTTACAAAACATTTGCCTGGAATATAACTACATATATAAATGCCAGGCAGGATAACACCGTAGCAGCACAGAGATCAGGTATTGAGCAAGCTAGAAAACATTGGTTTACAAGTATAGCAGCCACTCTACAAATGCAATACTTATAGATAGATTATGCTCTAATGCAGGGGTCTCCGACCTTGGCAATTTTAAGCCTGGTGGACTTCAACTCCCAGAATTCCTAAGCCAGTTGGCTGGAGAATTCTGGGAGTTGAAGTCCGCCGGGCTTAAAGTTGCCAGGATTGGAGACCCCTGCTCTAATAGGATGGACTGGAATGGGGGTGAACTTCCATCAGGTTTGAGGATCACGTCAAATTGGTTCAGGAAAAAAGGGGCAGGGATATTAGACGTTTGCAACCTGCCTAGATCAGGGGTAGGCAAAGTTGGCTCTTCTATGACATGTGGATTTCGACTCCCAGAATTCCTCAGCTAGCATGATTGGTTCAGGAATTCTGGGAGTTGAAGTCCACAAGTCATAGAAGAGCCAACTTTGCCTACCGCTGACCTAGAAAATCTAGCCAACCTTCCCTCCGTCCCCCAGTGCAAAAAAGACCCCCTAGGTTTTGGCCCCGTCCTACTTTGCTTTAGACTCTGGGAGCCCTCGCATTTTGGCATCTAAAAATCTACAGTCACATTATTATTATTATTATTTTTGCATGCCAGCCAGATTAACAAGGTTTTAATATCCTGATTTATTTGGGCTCGGGAAAGCCGCCTGTGGTTTGAACACACGAAAGAATGGTAACAATTCTCCCTTTGTTTGCAAGTGGAATCTTGGATGTGAATGTACTGTTGGGAAGTTTTAAATAGAAGGCCTGGTCTTTAATGAAATGTGGCAAGGTACCAGCGGTGGGCTATGAGCTGGAACACTAAATTGCACTCGTCGCCGCGGCTCGAAGTTCTTGCGGGACCAGCGCAATTTTGCTACTGGACCTGTGAAGGAAGCAAAATTGTGCATGGAGCCACAGGTGCGCCCCCGTTTCAGTGAGTTTTTTTGCTTCTGCGCATGCTGAAACACGGGTGCACCTGTGGCTCCATGCACGATTTTGCTTCCTCCACAGGTGCAGCAGCAAAATTGTGCTGGTCCCGCAAGAACTTACGAGCCGCGGCGAGGAGCGCAATTTAGCGTTCCGGCTCATAGTCCACCACTGCAAGGTACATATGCCTAAGTGTACATACATGTAAACAGTATTGAGTTCCTACCTGGAGGGGGAGAGGACGGCATTCCGCTAATGAAAATGGAGCTGTGCACACAGCTCTGGATAACCGGCCAGCGGGCGCGCCTGTCAAGAGCTAGATTTGGCTTCTGTGCATGCGCAGGAAGCAAAATCTGGTGAGAGGATGTGCGGGCACGTGAGTTTTTGGCAATTTTTGGCAACTCTTTGCTTCCGGGTGTTGTGGTTGGCTCTGGGCCAGCTTCTGCAGCTGGGAATTTTGATGCTGATTTATGGGAATCCTCGGTTTATCAGAGACCTGTTTCTGTCGCAGCTTGTATTTCAAGATTGTTGATAAACTTGATTTATTCCTACTGATTGTGTGTGTTTGAAACTTATTCCGAACTCACTGGGGGCTAATTGCCAATAGCCTGGCATAACACTGTGCATGCCAAAATATCACAAAATCTTGCACACCCAGATGTCCTCTCACAAGATTTTGCTCACTGCACATGCACAGAAGCCAAATCTTCCTTGGATGCATGCGTAAGCACGCCAGACATGCGCACACCCAGAGCTGCATTTGCAATCAGCACCATTAGCGGAGGGAAGTTGCAACCCCCGCCTGCATATAAATATACACTGCTCAAAAAAATAAAGGGAACACTTAAACAACAGAATATAACTCCAAGTAAATCAAAATTCTGTGAAATCAAACTGTCCACTTAGGAAGCAACACTGATGGACAATCAATTTCATTTTGTTGTCAGCACATTCAACTTTGTATGGAATAAACTATTCAATGGGTATATTTCATTCATTCAGATCCAGGATGTGTTCTTTGAGTGTTCCCTTTATTTTTTTTTGAGCAGTGTGTAAAGAAGTAATTTTCAGACTTATTCCCTTCTAGGTTGCCATGTTTTGAACTTCGGGAACAGCGCTGATCAAGCAGCACTGCACAGAATCCTGGCGTACATTTTGCCTTAAAAATCCAGGAGAGAAATTTGAGTAAGAATTCGAGACCTGCTATTTATGCTTTGGATAAAAACATAACTGGGCCTGACTAGAGCGCTACATTTTGGGCCATTTGCCACAGAGAACAAGGGCCTCTCCCTCCTGGATTTAAAATGTGTCTGTAACAAGAGGCAGTAAGACTGTCCCTCCGGTCTCCGGAGGAAGGGAAAGAGGAAAAAAGAGATTTGCGTGACCATGCTATCTACAGATACTCCGGGAAGTAGCATCTACTACAGGGGTATCAAACTCAAGGCCTGGGAGCTGAAGCTGGCCCATGGGGTGCTAAGATCTGGCCCACGGGGGGCTACCCTGTAAACAGCGAAGGACCGGCCCGCGGTGCCCCTGCCAATGAAAAAGGAGCTATGGAGGACCATGCGCTACCCTCCCAAACTTCATTTCCGCTGGCGGAAGGTTGCAGGAGGCCGTCCCAGTCGAAACCTGAGCTGACAGAGCATTCGGGCCACCGCAGGTGCCCCCAACATGATTGATGTCAAACTGGCCATGCCCCCCGGTCCCCCAGTTGAGATCAAACCCAACCCTGATACGGCCTTCGATGAAATCAAGTTTGACACCCCACTACAAGCTTTGGGAAACTATTATTTTTTCCACCTAACATCTGACGAAGAGGCAAATTCAGGAGTCAGAGCGAAACCAGGACACTGCTACATTGACTTAAGGACTCTTACACAGGCATACTTTTCTCCAGGAAGAGCACAAGGTAACAGGCACGACACGACACGACAAGAGGAGAATACAAAAAAACAGCTGCACATTTGGGCCCCATCATCCGAAAGGGGCCGTCGTGTTATAACTACCTCCGACATTATATTAGGACTCTTTCAACAATCCGGCTTATGGCAGACATTCAAAGATCTCTTATCTAGCACCAGGTCATAAGTAGATCTACCGGCAAGTCAGCAAAACTGATCCTAAGATGCGCTATCTTCACACATGACTGTTTCAGGTGCATGATCTCTGGACGGAGACCAATGTCCATCGGGAACTTTGCTGTGGGTGCATTCTCACTATGAATCCAGGGAAGTATCGAATTTTTCGGAGTATAAGATACACTTTTTTGTCTCCCAAAAGGGGGTGAAAACGTCCATGCATCTTATAGACTGAATACTGCCGAAGCCCACCCCACCCACTGGCCTTTTTTTGGCCTCGGCACACCCTGTTTTCAGACCTTTTTTCAGCCTTTCTCCACCTTATTTTGGGGACTTTGTCCAGCCCATTTTCAAGGTTTTTTTCAGCCCGTTTTCTCAAAAATAAAATAAAAATGAACCAAAAAAGCCTAGAAAATGGGCTGAAAAAAGCCTTGAAAATGGCTTTAAAAGCTGCAAAAACAGGCCGTAAAAAGCCCCCCCCCCCAAATGGGACGTATAAAGACTTGAAAGAGGGCCTTAAAAATGGGGTGTGGAGGCCAAAAACTTTGTTATTTTTGTCTTCTAAATTTAGGTGCGTCTTATAGCCAGGTGTGTCTTATATCCTGAAAAATGTGGTAATCTCATTCGGTGCTTCTGGGATTATTAATTTAAGGATTAGATGAGCTGGGCTCTGACACAGATAAAATGAATTTAAATCTGAAGGAACTGGAGATCGTTTGGCTGTTTTGTTCACCGATTGCTTAATTTCATAATGTAGATGATCTTACCGAATAAGATCGGCAAGTCGTGGCTCTCATGCGTTGAAGCACCCGGATGTCAACTCATTCTCTTCTCTTGTCAACAGCGTTCAGGAACCTCTGTTGACTGAGACAGCTACGGAGATCATGGAAAGAATTTATGATGAACCCGTCTAAACCTTGTCCTATCAGAGATCTACGTCGCCATATTTGACATACAGGAAAAACAGTAGAAGCCAACCCTGATGGTGGAGGGATCAAAAAGGAAAAACAGGAGGAAGGTAGCAGCTAAAAAGAATGATATTTGGAAGTCCTGCTCCCTCACCCAAGAATTGCAAATACAATTCAAAAGAATTCCATGAGGGCAACATACCACCCAATGATGTTACAAGTTATGTGGTTGGAGAACACATCAAACACATCTTCCATAGAAACGTCCTCTCATTCCTATAAAGTCTTGCCTTTCCCCACCCCACCCCAAATCCACAGCATGGTTAACTATACATAGACATCCAAATGTTCCATCTCCAACATTCTGAGTCTTCTGCGCTTCTCAACTCTTCAGATTCACCAGTTTTCGTCTAGATTCCAACTTTCTTGGTCCAACTTGTGGCATCTCCAGAGTTTTTAATTCAAACATAGCAATGAAAACAACACACACATCCTGTCTCGTTCTAGGGTGAAGAGGTGCTTTTCCCCGAAAAGCTCCATGGCTTCAAATAAGGACTTCCATCATATCTGGATCTGGGAATTCAGGCTTGTGGAGCAAATGGCTAACTCTGCTTCTGCTGCTGTCCAGGAGCTTCCCACAGCTGGAAGAGATTTCTAGTGGGGGGGGGGGGAAATATAGAGAATGGGTCACGTCTTAGGCTCAAATTGCATGTTTAGTATAGAAGTCAATCTACACCGCCACCTTCTGCCACACAAATCCCAGCGACCAGTTAGGTCCCAAAGAGTTGGCCTTCTATGCGTCCCGTCGACTAAACAATGTCGTCTGGCGGGACTCAGGGGAAGAGCCTTCTCTGTGGCGGCCCCGACCCTTTGGAACCAGCTCCCCTCGGAGATTAGGATTGCCCCCACCCTCCTTGCCTTTCGTAAACTCTTTAAAACCCACCTCTGCCGTCAGGCATGGGGGAATTGAGACATCTCCCCCAGGCCTATATAGTTTATGCATGGTATGTTTGTGTCTTGCTTTTTAAATAAGGGGTTTTTAGATATTTTTAAATATTAGGTTTATTGCTGTGAGCCGCCCCGAGTCTACAGAGAAGGGCGGCATACAAATCTAATTAATAATAATAATAATAATAATAATAATAATACACAAGTGACTTTTTCCTCCCTGCTTTGGGACACGTCTCATGCACACAATTCCCATGGGATTCTTTCTACGCTGTCATTGCATTGGGTACATATTTTTGCTACCTGCTTTTAGGGCTGTTCTTTCAGGCAATGGCGATCTTAGCCATTACTATTTAAAACGTGTCTTAAACGTACAGGATGTGTAAAGCTCTTGGCACATGTGGCTTCTGTTTCAACGATGTGCAAAGGAATAGAAGAAATGTTCTTAGGAGTGCCACCAGGGAAGCAAATTAAAGAAGCACGGAACCCCTTTAACTCCTAAGACCAGTAAGAGATTAATCATTCTAAAAATTAAAATCTGAGAATTTTCCAGGAGGAAAATCATCAATGGATGGAAAATAGATAATTTCTGAATCTGTACACTTTTCAATAAGTTTGCATTTGGTTCACTTACTTAAAATGCTTATAAGCAATTTTTCAGGTCATCTACAGCTGAATTTTACTTCCCAGGTGGTCCTCAACTTATGGCTGGTCACTTAACGACTTTTCAAATTTACAACAGAACCCTCTCCCCTCTCAAAAGCTATAGCAATAGCACTTAGACTTATATACTTTAAAGTCCTTTATGGCACTGGACCAGAATATCTCCAAGACCGCCTTCTGCCGCACGAATCCCAGCGACCGATTAGGTCCCACAGAGTGGGCCTTCTCCGGGTCCCGTCAACTAAACAATGTCGGTTGGCGGGCCCCAGGAGAAGAGCCTTCTCTGTGGCGGCCCCAATCCTCTGGAACCAACTCCCCCCAGAGATTAGAACTGCCCCTACTCTCCTTGCCTTTCATAAGCTCCTTAAAACTCACCTTTGTTGTCAGGCATGGGGGAACTGAGACATCTCCCCCGGGCATATACAATTTATGCATGGTATGTTTGTATGTATGTTTGTTTAGTAAATGGCGTTTTTTAAATCAAACTGGGGTTTTTTAAATATCTTAAATTATATTTGGATTTGTTATAAATTGTTTTATTCTGTTGTGAGCCGCCCCGAGTCTGCGGAGAGGGGCGGCATACAAATCTAAATAATAAATAAATAAATAAATAAATACTGCTTTACAGTGCTTTTACACCCCTCTCGAAGCGGTTTATAAAATCAGCACATTGCCCCCAACCATGTGGGCCCTCATTTTACCCACCTTGGATAGAAGGCTGAGTCAACCTTGAGCTGGTGGTGAGATTTGAACCGCTGACCTGCAGATCTACAGTCAGCTTCAGTGGCCTGCAGTACAGCACTCTACCTGCCGCGCCACCCGGCTCTTTTAGATCCTGCCAGTCACGTTCTCAGGATCAATGCAATTGGAACTACTCACCTGGTTTCTCCCCAGCATTTTTGCTTGCGATGTGCCTCAGGGCTGGACTGCTGACCGAACAGTGACTCAGTTTCCCTCTACCCGGAAAAGAAGCTGCAGTGGGCCAGAAAAGCTCCGTGCCTTTGTCTGTCTGAGTGCTGTTGTCTTTGCTGCCCGTTCTAGCGTGGCAGATGGTAACTGGCCATGAAGTCATGGTAGAGGACAAAGAAGGCATTGGAATGGTCAACGAAGGGATCGATGGCTGCTCGGAGGTATCTTTCCCTAACAGCAAACCTTCAATAAAATAACAACATGGACACAAAGGTATTTTTCATTATATTTCTGCCATGGCTTCCACCAAGAGTTAAATTTTGCAGTGTCTGATGCAAAGAAGCTACATTCAATACAAAATGGTCACAAGCACCCAAAACTCTAAGCTAAAATTCCCAACCCATAATAAGCAATATTACACAAACAAGAACCCAAGATCAGTGATGGGCTCCTACAGGAACAATCAGGTACACAGTAGTAATAGAAAAAGTTTGGTCAGGTACACAGAAACGGTAGAAAAATTTTGATTTTGATTTTTATCCCTTCTGTGCTCTGGGTATGTTTTTCCTATGGCAGTAAATGAGGTTGAACGTGTATAATTTTAGAAGAGCTGTGCATGTGTGTGTGTACATACAGATATTGACAAAATTGAACGGGTCCAAAGACGGGCTACAAGAATGGTGGAAGGTCTTAAGCATAAAACGTATCAGGAAAGACTTAATGAACTCAATCTGTATAGTCTGGAGGACAGAAGGAAAAGGGGGGACATGATCGAAACATTTAAATGTATTAAAGGGTTAAATAAGGTCCAGGAGAGAAGTGTTTTTAATAGGAAAGTATACACAAGAACAAGGGGACACAATCTGAAGTTAGTTGGGGGAAAGATCAAGAGCAACATGAGAAAATATTATTTTACTGAATAGTAGTAGATCCTTGGAACAAACTTCCAGCAGATGTGGTAGATAAATCCACAGTAACTGAATTTAAACATGCCTGGGATAAACATATATCCATCCTAAGATAAAATACAGAAAATAGTATAAGGGCAGACTCGATGGGCCATGAGGTCTTTTTCTGCCGTCAGACTTCTATGTTTCTATGTTACATGCACATACAGTTTATATAGCAGAGAATGTATATTTTTGTGTGCCTGTGTGTAATATGTAGGTACACATATGGCATTTATACATAGAATTAAATAGTATATTTTGGATGTCCAATAATAGTAAATAGAGAGGGAAATAGTATCTCTTTGAGGCGAGGAGAGGCCAGGCACCCTAACCCTTGACGTGAGTTGGCCACCTTTAAGCCAGTCATATGACCTTTAAGCCACATGACCTTCAAGCCACTCCCACCTGATCACATGGCCTGCAAGCCACACCCATAAAATAAGCCATGCTCACAGTGTGGTAGCAAAAAATGTTGTAGCTCTTCACTGCCCAAGATCTAGTCTGCCATAGAAACTTAATTGTCTAAACCTGGACAATTGCTGCTACTCTCACAAACTTGAATTTGGAGCTTGGGATTTAGTTGGCTTCCCGATCTTGGCTTTTTAGCGGATTGGTAAACCAGGATAGAAATAGATTGTTAATCTTCTTATAGACAACACTCTGCTGGTTATTCCAATTCATATCCATTGGAAAAGGAACAAAATGGGAATTGAATGCCTATGGAGATTCTCAGTCAGTGTTTCCCAACCTTGGCAACTTGAAGATATTTGGACTTCAACTCCCAGAATTCTCCAGCCAGGGAATGCTGGCTGGGGAATTCTGGGAGTTGAAGTCCAGATATCTTCAAGTTGCCAAGGTTGGGAAACACTGATCTAGGTTGTCCCAAACTAGGTGCTATTTTTTCAAGAGGCAACAGAACTTTCTCGGTTTTCTTTGAAGATGTTTCACCTTTCATCCAAGAAGCCTCTTCAGCATTTTTAAATTAAGTTCTACAGTATTATAAAATACAAAAGTAAATAGAAGAGCAATGAGAGGAGGAGGAGGAAGGGAGAGATGGGGGAGAGAGAAAAAGAATCACTTGACACTTCAATACCTATCATGGGGCAATGGATGCAGAAGTTGGTGGAGTTGACTGAAATGGCAAAACGGACCACTCTGATTAAAGAGAAGACCACAAGTACTTTTGTTTCTATCTGGAAACCACCTCTGAACTTGCTGCTTGATGTGGAAAAGAATGAAACTATGACCTTGGGTTTTACAGATTCGATTGACACAAGCACGTAATAGATTTAAACTAAATGTCAACCACTCCAATCTAGACTGCAAAAAATATGACTTCTACTGTGGTTTCTACTCCTAACCCCAAAACCTTTAGATTAGATTAGATTAGATTAGATTTATTGGATTTATATGCGCCCCTCTCCGTAGACTCGGGGCGGCTCACAACAATGGTAAAAAACAATACATAGTAACAAATCTAATATTTAGCAATCTAAATTACAGTTTTAGATTAAAAAATCCAAAAGAAACCCCAATATATAAAAAACAAGCACACAGTCGAATCATACACAGAAACTACATGGGCAAGGGGGAGATGTTTCAATTCCCCCATGCCTGACGGCAGAGGTGGGTTTTAAGGAGTTTCCAAAAGGCAAGGAGGGTGGGGGCAATCCTAATCTCTGGGGGGAGCTGGTTCCAGAGGGTCGGAGCCACCACAGAGAAGGCTCTTCCCCTGGGTCCCGCCAGACAACATTGTTTAGTCGACGGAACCTGGAGAAGGCCAACTCTGTCGGACCTAACCGGTCGCTGGGATTCGTGCGGCAGAAGGCGGTCCCGGAGATATTCTGGTCCGATGCCATGTAGGGCTTTATAGGTCATAACCAACACTTTGAATTGTGACCGGAAACTGATCGGCAACCAGTGCAGACTGCGGAGTGTTGGTGTAACATGGGCATACCTAGGGAAGCCCATGATTGCTCTCGCAGCTGCATTCTGCATGATCTGAAGTTTCCGAACATTCTTCAAAGGTAGCCCCATGTAGAGAGCATTACAGTAGTCGAGCCTCGAGGTGATGAGGGCATGAGTGACTGTGAGCAGTGAGTCCCGATCCAGATAGGGCCGCAACTGGTGTACCAGGCGAACCTGGGCAAACATCCCCCTCGCCACAGCTGAAGGATGTTTTTCTAATGTGAGCTGTGGATCGAGGAGGACGCCCTTAGACGCCTTTAACCTTAGACTGTCTACAATTGACCTCTCCCCCTTTCTAAGAGGTCTGTAAGGGGCGTGCATAAGCGCACTATTGTGCTACCGTCCCTGTCCTAATGTTCTTTTGTCTTCTATCAATACTTCTTATCATTACTTATCCAATGTTTAATTTGTACAAATTACCATCCTATAATTGCTTGATTGATAGATAGATAAATGACTCACAACTAACAACTAACTAGCTAACTAACTAACTAACTAACTAACAAACAAACAAATAAATAAATAAATAAATCTTTATAGAAACAACTTGTTCAGACTAGATGGACCATGGGGTCTTTTTCTGCCGTCAGTCTTCTATGTTTCTATGTTTCATGCTATTATGGAAAAGCAAAAAGCTGTGATTTGATGTTAATGCCTTACTTTACTATAAGAGAGAGAGTCGGAAGTCCAAGAAGCTTCAACTCTCAGAACTGAAAAAGCTTCTTGGATGAGAAGCAAAAAGTCTTCAAAGAAAAAAACCCCCAGAAAGTCCAGTGGCCTCTTGAAAAAAAATTAAAAATGTTTTCAATCTGTTTTTATGTAAACCCCTATAAACAACACTAAACAAATACAATAAGTAGCATATATATAGGTTGCCTATCATCATTAGCAATCCTGGGTGATATTTTATTGTATTACCCATATAAGCAAAAGTCTATGAGTCTACGGAGAGGGGCGGCATACAAATTTAATAAATAATAATAATAATAATAATAATAATAATAATAATGTA
Organism: Erythrolamprus reginae; assembly: GCF_031021105.1. NCBI lineage: Eukaryota > Metazoa > Chordata > Lepidosauria > Squamata > Dipsadidae > Erythrolamprus > Erythrolamprus reginae. The sequence continues at coordinate 12,899,921 of NC_091953.1, read as the reverse complement.
AAAGGTAGAATGAGAGCAAGCTAATGCTGAGTCATAGGCTGTGAGCTGCAACCTGATTGGGCCAGAGCATTATAAGGTGCAAATCAACTTCACCATGATTGTACCTTCTGTCTGCTGTTGTTTGCTGTTGATGGTGGTGGTTGTTAGCTGGCTGGCTGGAGCAGTATGAGCATGAGTTCAATATTGACTAGAATAGTAGCAGTGATACAAAGAAATCTGGATTGGTTTAGTATCTCCTACTAACCTGGATTGGTTTACTATCTACTTGTAAGTAAGTTGAATAATGGCTAAAGCAAAGTTCCTGTATATAGAAGACTGAAACGGAAGATATTTTGCACTGAAGAGTAAAACGATTGTTTTTTACAAACGTCTCTTCATCATTTATCTGGTTCCCTAATTGCTAAATTATATTCTGGTATCTTATCTAGTCCTCTTGTGTAGCTCTGCATATATATCCGGACATCATCCATTACTGTCTTTGTTAAGATATATTTCTCACAACCAATCCCAGTTAAATATGCTGATGTTTCTGAAACTCGCTGGCTCCTTCTAAAAGGTTGGGAAGGGGCCAGATCATCTTTTCCGACCACATTATGCTCATGGCAGTGATGCAAACTGGCTGAAATGATGTGACAGGGCTGACAGTTCACAAACATTTTGGCTGCTCTGGGAATAAAGCAATTGGAATGCTTCCAGCAGTAATTTATGAAGAAGGGGAAAATTGTCCATGTGGCAGAAGTAAGTTAAACCCGAGGGAAGCGTTAGCTTTGTATTGAGAACCGAAAAGAAGTTTCAAAGAGTTAGTCCGGATATAAAGAGACCTGAGGCTTAGACAACAGTGGGGACAACAGAGTCCAAAAGTTAAATAAAATTTGGATCATATGCTTTGTAGTCTGTAGTTTCTGGTGCCAGCTAGTGTTCCGGTTACTGGTGCACATACCAGCTGGCAGGCTGAACTTCCGATTTCTGGCATAGTCACATGCATGAAGGCCTGCTAATTATCACGCGCACATACACGTCAGTAACTAATGTGTGCGATTGGGGAAACCACAGGGAGGTGGAGGCCTTGTTTCCTCCCAGGAGATTTCTAGAGGCCTCACAGAGGCTTCTCCCTGCCTTTTCCGGCCTTGTTTCCTCCCAGGAGATTCTCAGAGAGGCTTCTCCCTGCCTTTTCCAACCCTCTTTCCTCCCAGAGATTCCCAGAGAGGCCCCACGGAGGCTTCTCCCTGCCTTTTCCGACCCTCTTTCCTCCCAGGAGATTCCCAGAGAGGCCCCACGGAGGCTTCTCCCTGCCTTTTCTGATTCTCTTTCCTCCCAGGAGATTCCTAGAGATGCCCCACGGAGGCTGCTCCCTGCCTTTTCCGGTTACAGTTTCGGAGGCTCGGGTTTGTACAGTAAGTGGAAAATGGTTCTTGAGAAGAGGCAAAAAAATCTTGAACACCCAGTTCTTATCTAGAAAAGTTCGTAAGTAGAGGCATTTTTAGGTAGAGGTACCACTGTAATTAAATAAAATAAAATAATGAAACCAAAGCTCACCAATGCTCCCTTTCCAAGACTTCTCTTCTTTCTTCTCCTCAACGCCCTGAATGTGGTTAAGGGAGGTCTGACGGGAGTGTGTCCCTGTAGCCGCGGCGATCGATGGCACCGACTGAGCAGGTCGCAAACTTGCAGAATCCCCTTTGCTGGTATCTTTCCTGGATCGCTGCTGAAGGACCTTGATCATGGCATCTTTCTCAATGATTTTTGCATACAGGTTCTTGATTCTAGTAACGGTAACAATTTTGGGCACTGGTAAATGTGGAGGTAACAGGAGTGGGCTGCAAAATCTTTTAGCAAGGGGTTCTCTGCCCAGTTGCTGGGTGGGCGTGGGTGGGGTGGGTGTGGCCTATTTGTCCTCCTGTGCCATGATTGGGGGGGGGAGGGAGTTTGTATCTTCCTTGGGCTCCCGAGGCTTTTCTCAAGTCTCTGGGAGGGCGAAAACGGAGGCCCTTTTCATTTCTCTAACTTGCTCTGAGTAAATTTCTTTCCAGCCCTAACCAGGTGCTAACAATATTCCCAGCTCTTACCAGCTTGCAAGCTCTTTCATTGTTACTCTCTGCAAAGAATGTTTTCCAAACCCTGTCTTCGTAGGGTTTTTTTAAATTGGTCTAACTTGCTCCAAATCTTTCTTTCCAGCCCTAACCAGGTGCTTTCAATGTTCCCAGTTCTTACCTGCTTACAAGCTCTTTCATTGTTACTCTTTCCCAAGAATGTTTTCCAAGCCACAAGTCTTTGCAGGGTTTTTTCCATTGCTCTACTTGTCTGAATGTTTATTTCCAGGTGCTAATGATGTGCCCAGCTCTTATTGGCTTGCAAGCTCTTTCATTGTTACTCTCTCTGAATAATTTTTTTTTCCAAAGCCCTAACCAGGGGATAAAATAATGTGCTGAAGCTGACCAGACCAAGGACGCTAGCCAGATGAATACCTGGTAAGCAGATTCTTTCCCCTATTTTCCTCCCTCAAAGTTAAGGTACATTTTATACGTCTTATACTCCGAAAAAAACGGTATATAGCCCCCCAAAAAGAACATTCTTATTAAGCACAGCTAGGACCCTCAGCACTGCGTATCTTCATTCAAATCCCATGGCGGCTATTTCACAGCTGTCGCTTACGTGTATTCCATGTCCTGACATTTCTGGTTCTTTTGCATCTTATCCTGTTCTTCTTGCCATATGCGGACTTCCAGGGAACTCTCGCTGTAGCTGCCACTGCGGGAGTGGTTGGTGGCCGAAGTATCTCTGGCAACAGGGGAAAAAAACCCCAAAAAGATTTTAACACCCCTGATCGAAATACAGGAACCTTCTTTTCATTGATCTAATCATCTGCTTCTCTACTCGGGAAATTTCTAGGCACAACAGTTTTATTGTCTCTCAAAACAGAATGCCTTTCATAAGGAAGAAAGGAGTGAGTGAGTGAGTGAGTGAGTGAGTGAAGGAAGGAAGGAAGGAAGGAAGGAAGGAGAGAGGAGAGGAGAGGAGAGGGAAGGAAGGAAGGAAGGAAAGAACGGAAGAGAAAGAAGAAGAAAGTAGTGAAGGAAGGGAGAAGGGAGAGGAGAGGAAGAAAGAAGGGAAGGTAAAAAAGAAAGTAGTGAATGAGTGGGTGACTGAGTGAGTAAAGGAAGGAAAGAAGGGAAGGGAAGGGGAGAGGAAAGAAGGGAAGGGAAAGAAGAAGAAGAAGAAAGAAGTGAAGGAAGGAAGGGGAGAGAAGAGAGGAGAAAGAGGAAAGGAAGAAAGAAGGGAAGGGAAAAAAGGAAGAAAGTAGTGAGTGAAGGAAGGAAGGAAGGAAGAAGAGAGGGGAGAGGAGAAGAGAGGAGAGGAAGAAAGAAGATAAGGTAAGGGGGGAAAGGAAGAAAGTAGTGAGTGAGTGAGTGAGTGAGTGAGTGAGTGAGTGAGTGAGTGAAGGAAGGAAGGAGAGGGGAGAGGAGAGGAAGAAGAGAAGGGAAAAAAGGAAGAAAGTAGTAAGTGATTGAAGAAAGGAATTAGAGAGGGGAGAGGAGAAGAGAGGAGAGGAAGAAAGAAGGTAAGGTAGGGGGGAAAGGAAGACAGTAGTGAGTGAGTGAGTGAGTGAAGGAAGGAAGGGGGGGAGAAGGAAAGAAGGGAAAGAAGGAGGAAGTAGGGAAGGAAGGAAGATATGTTTGGTATCTCCTTAATCACATGAGATAACTAAATCACTCAGTGCCTCACAAGAGATCTATGGTGAGCTTTAAAAAGACCTCAAAAACTCTTGAGTTTCACCCAACATCTATGGAACACTGAAAAGCCCGTGATTCAATCTTCGCTATAAATGGGGTTAAATGAAGTTTAAAAATCAACGCATCCTACTTTTCTGTGGCAGCTGTGGCTGCAGCATTCATGGCAAAGTGCCGGATGGTGCTCTCTTCCAGGTACTTCTGCTCCCACTTGGTCATGTCAGCTTCTAAAGCCAGGATCCTCTCGTCCTTCTCCCGCACTAACTCCATTAAGGCCGGGACATTATACTCGGGCACAGGGGCTGCTTGGTAATTCCCTTGTTTCTGGAATAAAGGAAGATGCCCTTCAACCATCTTTAATATGCATTTATTTTTATTTTTATTTAAATATCTTTATTGAATATTTACATTTAAAACAACAAAAACAGAGACCAAAAAAAAAAAGTATACAAACAAGAACATAACATACAAAAATATACAACTATATACTATGTAAGTTACTTTGGTATTAGAACTTAAGCACCTAACAATTAACATATATGCCAGCTATTCTGCTGGGCTTGTTCCTTAAAGCCTATCTATGTTTTATTCTATTTCGTTTTCTAAGTTTATTGTAAACTACGCTTTATAAGTTACGTGGTTTATATCGCTTTGTGTTTCTTTTTCTGGGTTATATTGTTTATCGTTACTGTGAATTTGTATTTCAGTAGGAATCAATGGGTTGAATTTAGCAAAAGATGGTCTGTTTGCTTAGTTGACCATAATTTTAAAGGATTTATAATATACATTTAACGGGCAATTGAAAAAAAAAGTCCTAAAAGAAAACAATAGTAAATCACTTCCATATTACAACAAAAAAAGAGACACCAAAAATTTGATACAGGTAATTCTTGAGGGACCATAATGGAGCCTCAACCCCCTGAGGCACTCTCCACCCTACTGAGTCCCAAATCCTTAAGGCCTACTCCCACCATTACACAACAGTCACTGAAGTGGACCTCAAAAACGTTTTTTGGGGAAGGCCTTCCTTCACAGAGGCTGCATGGTGCCGTCCCAGAAATGAGTACCATTTGGGAAGCAGACACAATTCTTTCAAGATGAAAATTGTGTCCATTCCCAAAATGGCACCCGCTTCCGGGAGAGCACAAAATGGCCACCATATAGGAAGGCTGAATGGAGGTGAGCCAGTTCTCCTACCCGAAGCTCTTCTTTAGGAAAGATAAGTAGACTGAGGTGTGATAGGGCAGGGGTTCTCAACCTGGGGGTCGGGACCCCTTTGGGGGTTGAACGACTGTTTCACAGGGATCGCTTAAGACCATGGGAAAAGACAAGATGTTAGGAACTAAAGCTTCTATTCTGGCGCCTTAGAATATATTTTTAGAATCCGACCAATGAGGCGTTTACAGTGGGGTTGTCCCTCTGACCTTCCTGCCAATCAGCTTAAAGCTCTGTTGGGAGAATTGACACTAGACTTATGGTTGGGGGTCACCACAACAGGAGGAACTGGATTAAGGGGTCGTGGCATTAGAAAGGTTGGGAGCCCACAGGCTCAAGCTCAACCCAAACAAGACCAAATGACTATGGGTATTATGGGTGGGTGGGTGAAAGATAGATGAGAGATGAGAGATAGATGATAGGTAGGTAGGTAGGTAGGTAGGTAGGTAGGTAGATAGATAGAAGAAAGAAAGAAAGAAAGAAAGAAAGAAAGAAAGAAAGAAAGAAAGAAAGAAAACCACTGTTAGGGGGAAGGAGGTTGTGGGACCCAGTAGGGCAGTGTGAATTGCTATTGGTTGTTATTATTATTATTATTATTATTATTATTATTATTATTATTATTATTTATCAGATTTGTATGTCGCCCCTTTCCGTAGACTCGGGGCGGCTCACAACACAATAAAAACAGTTCATGACAAAGGTTGGGCCTGGTATGGGTGTACTGGTAGCAGAGGACCAAAGTTCCGCTTTCAATTGCTCACCTGTTGCAGCCTCAGAGATTCCAACTCTCTTTCCAACCTGGTGCGCAACCGATGCTCCATCTGCTCTCGCTTCTCATAGGCTGCCTGAAGTTGAGTCAAGGCCTGCTGGAGTTTCTCGACCTTCTCGACATGCGCTTGCTTCTTCCGCAGCTGAAGGCAGAACCACAGAAACTCAGGGATCGGGAAGCCACTTTTGTCTGACCTCCAGTCCAATACAAGAAGCGCACCTCAATATGCCCAATGGGAATAAGTCTGCCTATAAAGCAGTGCTTCTCAAATAGTGGGGAGGCATGGAGTGATGCCACAGGGGGTGCATGGCCCCGAAAAACATGCTCTTTTTTTGCCGCAGGGAGTAGGGTGCGCGTCCTACCTGACACTTGTACTGGTAACCAGTGAAGGGCTACCAAAACTTTTACTACCACACTATGGCCATGGATTATGCATTTTCTTTCAACATCTTTCAGTGCAAATTGGGTGCTCTGGGGTGGAGCTCCATTTTCGCTACCCCATTGTGTTCCCCTCACCCCGTCCGGGCAGTAGCCCACCCCTAGGTAGGACACACGTTTCGTGGCCCACCCCACCCAACCTGCGACCACGAGACATGTGTCCTACCCGACACTTGTACTGGTACCTCCGTTGTGTTCCTCAGCGTTGTGTCCAGGGCAGCCCATTCTAAAAGAAAACGTCTTGTGGGTTTGCGAAGTTTGGTTGAACTCACAAGACGTTTTCTTTTACAACGGACTGGTGTCAAGTAGGAAACATAGAAACATAGAAAGATTGACAGCAGAAAAAGACCTCATGGTCCATCTAGTCTGCCCTTATGCTATTTCCTGTATTTTATCTTAGGATGGATATATGTTTATCCCAGGCATGTTTAAATTCAGTTACTGTGGATTTACCAACCACGTCTGCTGGAAGTTTGTTCCAGCGCATCTACTGCTCTTTCAGTACAGGACATGCATCTTGCGATAGGGAGCCATTTGGGAACTACAGTGTTCCCTCGATTTCCACAGGGGATGCGTTCCGAGACCGCCTGCGAAAGTCGAATTTCCGTGAAGTAGAGATGCAGAAGTAAATACACCATTTTTGGCTATGGACAGTATTGCAAGCCTTCTCTTAACACTTTAAACCCCTAAATTACCATTTCCCATTCCCTTAACAACCATTTACTCACCATTATTACTGGTACTCACCATTGAATAAGGCACTGAGTGATCCTGATATTTATAAACAAAATTATTTATTAACAATAATTATTATTTTTGTTATTTATTTGCAAAAATTATTAGTTTGGCGATGACATATGACGTCATTGGGTGGGGGGAAATGTGGTATAGGAAAAAAACCGCGAAGTATTTTTTAATTAATATTTTTTGAAAAACTGTGGTATAGGCTATTCGCAAAGTTCGAACCCGCGAAAATCAAGGGAACACTGTATTTACAATAGCAGCAGAGAGTTGAGGGGCTGCAAAATGTTTACTTCTTCCTGGGGGGGGGATAGCAGAAAATAATTGAGAAGCAGCAGGGGGAAATAAGAGCAGCAGGGGGAAAAAATATTTTACTGGGAAAAAATATACTGAGGTTGAGAACAGCGATTATATGTTTATACAAGACTGCATGTGTACGCAGGAAAAAGAGAGGAAAAATTGGCTTTTGGTTCAAAATAGCTTGGAGATCTTGGAAATGGTTCACAAATTACAATATGGTTTGTTTATTGTTCATTCTGCATTTTCAAGTCACTGAGGCTCATATAAACCATGGTTCTGCTGGAATAGCAACAGCACCCCGTTAGCGTCTGAAATTTAGTCTCTGTACATTCATCAAAGGGCGGTGGAAGTGTGGTGCTCCTTTATAACTTTTTCTAACTTTCTAACTCTCTCAATCTTTGTGAAAGATCCCTTTGATCTCCTGCTGCAGCAGGGAAGCAAATTAAAACGACTGTTGTGTGTAATTTCTGAAATAATGGAAACCTAGATAAGGGTATTTCCCTGCCTAACTGTAAAGCATGTTTAGATGTAGTTGTTACTGTCTGTTAAACAGCTGCTGGGCTAAATTCTGAACATAGTTTATGGATTATCCGTTATCCGTTCGGCAAACCATGTGTGATAGTATAAAATCCCAGCCTACTTTGAGGATCTCAAATAACTCTAGCCACTAGGAAACTAGTTCTAGTGGAACAAACTCCAACTTTCTTAGCAATTTGGGAATCAAGCCAATAGCTAAAATACCTTACATGTCGCATAATGACACAGAACATATTTAAAACACCATTAGGGCCACCAATTGAAGCAAATGTATGTAGCTGAACTGTGGAGTCCTTGGTGTTTTCTGATCCTGGCTGGTTGCTTCAGTAGGGTGATAATGTTACCTAGTTAGGTAACGAAAAGTCTGCATGCAAACCACAAAGCTCAGAGCCCACCAAAAACTCCATAGTGTTAATACTAAGGGACAGCTTGTCAAAACACGCGAAATTATGATCCAGATTAACAAACTACCTTACTCCTCCAGACTTCAAATAAAATGGTGCCTCTACCTAAGAACACCTCTACTTACGAACTTTTCTAGATAAGAACTGGGTGTTCAAGATTTTTTTTGCCTCTTCTCAAGAACTGACAAATTCGAGCCTCCGAAACTGTAACCGGAAAAGGCAGGGAGAAGCCTCCGTGGGGCCTCTCTAGGAATCTCCTGGGAGGAAACAGCCGGAAAAGGCGGGGAGAAGCCTCCATGGGGCCTCTCTAGGAATCTCCTGGGAGGAAACAGGCCTCCATCCTCCCTGTGGTTTCCCCAATCGCACACATTATTTGCTTTTACATTGGTTCCTATGGGAAAAAGTACTTCTTACAAACTTTTCTACTTAAGAAGGGAATGAATTAAGTTCGTAAGTATTGGTACCACTGTACTACGTTTAGACAATTTACAACTATGTCGCCTCCGAAATGATTTAACTGTTGTTCATAAAATCATACATCATAACGTCCTCCCTGTTAGTGACTACTTCACCTTTAACAACAACAACACAAGAGGATGTAATAGATACAAACTAAATGTAAATTGCTCCAAAGTAGCCTGCAGAAAATACGATTTCAGGAATAGAGTGCTCAACGCCTGGAATTCACTACCTGACTGTTGGTTCTTCCTCTAACCTCAAAATCTTCAACCTTACACTATCTACACTCGACCTCTCCCCTTTTCTAAGAGGTCTGTAAGTGGTGTGCATAAGCGCACCATTGTGCCTACCATCCCTGTCCTACTGTCTTTTTAAATCTTTTCTATCACTACTTTCTACTTATGTTAATACAAAATATATTTCTATACTTATTTGACAAACAAGCAAACAAACAAATAAATAAATAATAAAATGTCCATGTTATGATTTAACATTGACATATAATTGTCCATGCTAGAAGCAATCCGTGTTTAGATCTAAACTGCACATGCGCATTTGAATGCAATGTTGTGTCAACATTTCAAAGCAATCTGTGAAGAAGGTCCTGTTTTAAGCATCTGCACGTTTTTACCTGTCAAAGGTGTGATATCTATATAACACAGGTATATAAAAACACACACGTATTTGAATGCAATATTATTAAAATTTGAAAACAATTGGTAAAGAACTTTTGGAGATTTAAGATTTTGAACAAACAAACATTTAAATTTTTATTTATATGTTCTGTTTATTGAATATATATTTATTATATTAATATATTAATATAATATATTAAATATATATTTATATATATTTATAGATGTTCTGTCATTTAATATCCAAATATTTTATTTTATTTATTTATTTATTGGATTTGTATGACTCGGGGCGGCTAACAACAGTAATTAAAAAATAGCATGTAAATCCAATACTAAAACAACTAAAAAACCCTTATTGTAAAACCAAACATCCATACATACAAACATACCATGTATGAATTGTAAAGGCCTAGGGGAAAGAACATCTCAGTTCCCCCATGCCTGACGGCAGAGGTGGGTTTTAAGGAGCTTACGAAAGGCGAGGAGGGTGGACGCAATTGTAATCTCCAGGGGGAGTTGGTTCCAGAGGGCTGGGGCCACCACAGAGAAGCCTTTTCCCCTGGGCCCCGCCAAACGACATTGTTTTGTTGACGGGACCCGGAGAAGGCCCACTCTGTGGGACTTAACCGGTCGCTGGGATTTGTGCGGCAGAAGGCGGTCTCGTAGATACCCTGGTCCGGTGCCATGAAGGGCTTTATAGGTGATGACCAACACTTTGAATTGTGACTGGAAACTGATCGGCAACCAATGCAGACTGCGGAGTGTTGGTGTTACATGGGCATTTTTGGGAAAGCCCATGATTGCTCTCGCAGCTGCATTCTGCACGATCTGAAGTTTCTGAACACTTTTCAAAGGTAGCCCCATGTAGAGAGCAATATAGTAGTCGAGCCTCGAGGTGATGAGGCCGTGAGTGACTGTGAGCAGTGACTCCCGGTCCAAATAGGGCCGCAACTGGTGCACCAGGCAAACTTGGGCAAACGCCCCCCTCGCCACAGCTGAAAGATGGTTCTCTAATGTGAGCTGTGGATCGAGGAGGACGCCCAAGTTGCGGACCCTCTCCGAGGGGGTCAATAATTCCCCCCCCAGGTGATGGACAGACAGATGGAATTGTCCTTGGGAGGCAAAACCCAAGCCACTCCGTCTTATCAGGGTTGAGTTTGAGTCTTTAATGCATTGTAATGCTTATTTGCTATTAGCCACCCAGAATCATTTGAAACAAAATGGGCAGTAAATTACTTACCACTCCCCATTCCATCAGGCATTGAAAGCATGGTACCGGTACCGTTTATTAAGGAAACATCACCTCAAGAGGACCCAGCAAGAGAGCCTTTTCTGCCTTGAGGCTGCCTCATCATTTGTAATTTGTCATCTTCTGGCCTTCGGGGAGAATCTGAAGATTTGGTTTTGCCTGGGCATCTAGTAGTGTAGTCTGAAGCATACACTGTACTGCTAATAAATTGGATTTGACTCTCACAGACTTTTACTTTTAATATATGTTATTGTTTTTAATGTATTTTAATTATTTTTGTTGTATGACTTGGATTACTTTTGTATTGGATTATTATTTTGTATTTGGGTTATTATTTTGTATTAATACGGTGTGGAAATTAACCAACAGATGCTCTTCATACTTTCTGGATTAGAAACATAGAAGATTGACGGCAGAAAAAGACCTCATGGTCCATCTAGTCTGCCCTTATACTATTTTCTGTATTTTTGTATTTGTATTTGTATTTATTAGATTTGTATGCCGCCCCTCTCTGAAGACTTGGGGCGGCTAACAACAATAAAAAAGACAAAGTGAAAAAATCTAATATTAAAAATAATCTAAAAAACCCCAATTTAAAGAACCAATCATACATACAAGCATACCATGTATAAATTCTATAAGCCTAGGGGGAAGGGAAAATTTCAATTCCCCCATGCCTGACGACAGAGGTGGGTTTTAAGGAGCTTGCAAAAGGCAAGGAGGGTGGGGGCAACTCTGATATCTGGGGGGAGCTGGTTCCAGAGGGTCGGGGCCGCCACAGAGAAGGCTCTTCTCCTGGGTCCCACCAAACGACATTGTTTAGTTGACGGGACCCGGAGAAGACCAACTCTGTGGGACCTAACCGGTCGCTGGGATTTTATCTTAGGATGGATATATGTTTATCCCAGGCATGTTTAAATTCAGTTACTGTGAATTTACCAACCACGTCTGCTGGAAGTTTGTTCCAAGGATCTACTACTCTTTCAGTAAAATAATATTTTCTCACGTTGCTTTTGATCTTTCCCCCAACTAACTTCAGATTGTGTCCCCTTGTTCTTGTGTTCACTTTCCTATTAAAAACACTTCCCTCCTGGACCTTATTTAACCCTTTAACATATTTAAATGTTTCAATTGGAGGTGCCTGGCTTCCTTTATGTTTTGAGTTATTGTAGCCACAATAATAAAATGCTGAGGAGATACGCTTGCAGACGGGAAGATAGGACTAAGCCCAATGGCACATTCTTAAAAAATTGTGCACAGTCCAATTACTGTATCTCAAAACGAACAAACTCCGAACGATGCAGAAAAAGGCCAACCTGAAGGACAATCAATCAAAACAACGAAGGAATTTGAGAAACGATTTTTGAGAAGCATGATTAAAGCCTCCGAGACTCTGTAGTCAAAAATATTCCAGGCAGCACAGAAGTGTTGCTGTGTCCTAAGACAAATATCTCCTTCAATGCTGATGTTTGGATTGGAAGGCAATGCATCATCCTTAGCACCAACAGGAGAATTTTTCCACCCACACCAATCCCAGGAAAAGAAAACAAGTGTCTGTTTATGGGAGATAATTTAACCTCTCACCTCTGCTTCTAGTTTGATGACTTTGGCTTGAGCGCTGTTCAGAGCCTGGTCCAGGATCTCAATGTGCCTTCGATGCTCTTCATTGGTCAGGCGCAAAGCTGTCAAATCCATTTCTAGCTTCTCCTTCTCCTTCAAGTATTCTTTGTCTAGAAGGGCGACAAGATCAAGGCCAAATCCTTCAGAAAAAAACCACTAAGATTCTAGGTTTTGCAGAACCCAAATTAGTTTCCAGGACTCTTGGGATATTTATAGACAATTCTCCTAGCTTGTATGCTCCATGTTGCAAAGCAACTGTTGGTATCCATTACAGTATTATATTATATTATATTATATTATATATTATAGTCTTCGGAGAGGGGCGGCATACAAATCCAAATAATAAATAATAAATAAATAAATATTATATTATATTATATTATATTATATTATATTATATTATATTATATTATATTATATTATATTATATTATATTATATTATATTATATTATAACATTACATTACATTACATTACATTACATTACATTACATTACATTTCTGGGACCGCCTTCTGCCGCACGAATCCCAGCGACCGGTTAGGTCCCACAGAGTTGGCCTTCTCTGGGTCCCGTTGACGAAACAATGTCGTCTGGTGGGGCTCAAGGGGAGAGCCTTCTCTGTGGCAGCCCCGACCCTCTGGAATGAACTCGCCCCAGAGATTAGGATTGCCCCCACCCTCCTTGCCTTTCGCAAAATCCTTAAAACCCACCTCTGCCATCAGGCATGGGGAAATTGATTCCCCTGGGCCGTTTCCGTTTTATGTATGGTTTGTCTGAGATATATGACTGTTTTTTATATTAAGGGGTGGCATACAAATCTAATTAATAATAATAATAATAATAATTATTATTATTATTATTATTATTATTATTATTATTATTATTATATATACATATAATATTAATTTTATTAATTGGATTTCTATGCCACCCCTCTCCGAGGACTCGGTGCAGCTCAGAACATATAATACACAGTATACAAAATATTGAATCCAATTCATTAATTAAGAATCTAAAACCCTCCAAAAACCCTCCAAAAGAATCTAAAACCCTCCAATAAGAAACAAACATTCCATTCACTCAACATTCTCTCAACACATTCAATGCCTAGGGGGCAAGGATCTAATGGCCCCAGGCCTGGTGGCATAAATGAGTCTTCAGACTCTTAAGGAAGGTGGGGGCGGGGTGTGGGGGCAGAACAAATCCCCAGGGGGGGGACTGATTCCAGAGGGCTGGGGCTCCCACAGAGAAGGCTCTCCCCCTAGGCCCGCCAAACAACATTGTCTGGTTGATGGAATCTGAAGAAGGCCGAATCTGGGGGACCTGACCAGATGCTGGGATTCATGCGGCAGAAGGCGGTCTCGGAGGTATTCTGGTCCCATGCCGTGTAGGGCTTTATAGGTCATAACCAACATTTTCTTTCTAATTATGGCCCTGGGCTTCAAATATAAACTTTCTAACAGAACACAGGTAATCCATAACGTACAACCAGAGGTGGATTCTACCTACAGCCACTACCGTGCTCTTTCCCTGGAGGTCCGTGACCCCGTCACACGCCTGCGTGCATCCGAACAAAATTTTGCTTCTGCGCATACACAGGAAGCAAAATCTTGTGAGGGGACTTGTGCGCCAATGAGAGTTTGGCAATTTTTTTGCTTCCGTGCATGCGCAAAAGCAAAATTTCACTCGGTACATGCACAAGAGCCCTAGGGACACGGAGCTGTGTGCGTACCTCAATTTTTCCTACCAGAACTACAGTGTGGCCCGTACTGGTAGGAACCCAGTACTGCATACAACCAGTGTTCCCTCTAATTTTTTGGGGGGGTGGACGGAAAAGTATAGTGTCTGAGCGGCAGTCCCTTCAGGACTGGGCGGCACAGAAATATTAAATAAATAAATAAACAAACAAACAAACAAATAAATAAAAAAAACCACCCTGTTTTGCCTCAGAGAATTTCAAAATAAAATACAGTGGTACCTCGAGATACGAGTTTAATTCGTTCCGGACCTGGGCTCTTAAGTCGAGCAGCTCTTATCTCGAACGACTTTTCCCCATAGGAATTAATGTAAATAATTTTAATTGGTTCCAGCCCTCAAAAAACTCACAAAGTTAGTCTAAATTATGCAGAAAGACATGTTTTTAATGAAGAAATGTACATGTACATATAAATGAATAATGAAGTTTCTTTCACTTAACTTGTAAACTTTCTTAAACTTTTAAATTTACATATGTTCAACTTCTCTACCACCCAATCCTGTAGGACAGAGGTCCCCAACCCTTTTTGCACCAGGGACCGGCTTTAAGCGATCAAGAGAGGAATGGGTGAATGAATGGACGGAGGGTGGGAAGGAAGGAAGGAAAGAGGGAAGGGACAGGAACAGAGGAAGGAAGCAAGGAAACTTATGAAAGGGGAGAGTAAGAGAGGAATGAGTGAAGGGAGGGAGGAAGGGAAGAAGGTGGGAAGGAGAAAGAAAAGAAGAAATAGAGGAAGGGAAGGTAAAAGAGATAAAGAAAAAGAGCAAGAAAGAAAGAAAGAAAGAAAGAAAGAAAGAAAGAAAGAAAGGGGGAAGGGACAGGAACAGAGGAAGGAAGCAAGGAAACTTATGAAAGGGGAGAGTAAGAGAGGAATGAGTGAAGGGAGGGAGGGAGGGAAGAAGGTGAGAAGGAGAAAGAAAAGAAGAAATAGAGGAAGGGAAGGTAAAAGAGAGAAAGAAAAAGAGCAAGAAAGAAAGCTGCAAGCACCCCCCCGACCCCCCCAGGCCGGCTGCAACCTTTTAAAACACGCGCGCCGCTTCGCAGCTGTCTCCTGAAGCCGAACGCGGAAGTTAGCGTTTGGCTTCAGGAGACAGCTCCTTGGCGCTTGTATCTCGAATTTGGGCTTGTAAGTAGAACAAAAATATCTCTCCCCTCCCAGCTCTTATCTCGAGTTGCTCTTAAGTAGAGCAGCTCTTATGTCGGGGTTCCACTGTACTGTACTGTGTGTCTATAACAGTGAGCTCATAATAGGGCAACTCTATCAATATCAAAATGCCACTTAAATAGTTGAGCTAGCTTCAAACTAGATTTTGATTTTCTTTCTCTCTTCCTTACTCCCATTCTTTTTCTTTCTCTTTTCCTTCCTCTCTTTTTTCTATCTGTTTCTCTCTCTTCTTCTCTTCCTCTCTCTCTCCTTCCCACTCACTCTTTCCCTCTCGGCTTCTGGGCAGGTTTGGAAAACTCTGAGTTGATGATGATTTTTAAGTGAGCGATTGCTCACTGCTCAGCTTAGAGGGAACTATGCATACAACATTTCATTAGTTAGAACAATTTATCAGTGGAACAGCTTGCCACCAGAAGTTGTAAATATGATGGAGAATCCTAAGCAGAACGGTTTATTTTACCATTTGCATTGTAGTTCCTTGCACTGCTGAAAAGCCAAGCTGATTTTCAGCTTTGTCTAAAATGTACTCTTGGTTGCTTCTTCTATATATAGAACATATTTTATAGGTGCTATAAAAGATGCTATTACCAATACCTGGGGATAAAAAATGACTATAAATCAGCTGCCTGAAGAGCAAATAATTTGGGAGCGTGGGTGGTGGGGGAAGCTATTAGAGACAGAACCAGGAATGGACTAAAACTGAGATCTCATTCAACATGACATCTTCCCTTAAGAATTCACCCGACAGCCTCAAGGATAGGACAAATTGTCTACGATCAGTTGAAGGCTAGGTCATCTTTTCAAAGTCCCACACATTCATTTTGCAGCATTGTGCGCTTGCCTGACTAAATTTTGTGGTAAAACAAGCTGAGGAGAATATAGAGCAAAGATGTAGCCGACCATCTGGTTTTAGATTCAATTCAATTCAATTTATTAGATTTGTATGCCGCCCCTCTCTGAAGACTCGGGGCAGCTCACAACAACAATAAAAACAGTATAACAATGGAACAAATCTAATAATAAAATTACATTAAAAAAACCCAACAATTTAAAAACCATACAACACATACATACCAAACATAAAATATAAGAAAGCCTGGGGGAGATGTCTTAATTCCCCCATGCCTGGCGATATAGGTGGGTCTTGAGTAACTTGCGAAAGACAAGGAGGGTGGGGGCCGTTCTAATCTCTGGGGGGAGTTGATTCCAGAGGGCCGGTGCCGCCACAGAGAAGGCTCTTCCCCTGGGGCCCGCCAAACGACATTGTTTGGTCGACGGGACCCGGAGAAGGCCAACTCTGTGGGATTTTATCGACCGCTGGGATTCGGGCGGTAGAAGGTGGTTCCAGAGGTATTCTGGTCCAATGCCATGAAGGGCTTTAAAGGTCATTACCAACACTTTGAATTGTGACCGGAAACTGATCGGCAGCCAGTGCAGGCCACGGAGTGTTGTAGAAATGTGGGCGAATCTAGGAAGCCCCACGATAGCTCTCGCGGCTGCATTCTGCACAATCTGAAGTTTCCAAACACTTTTCAAAAATAGCCCCATGTAGAGAGCATTGCAGTAATCAAACCTCGAGGTGATCTGATACTTGTAAGAGCCATCTAGGCTCTTAAATAAGAACACCCATATAGTGTTCGAAATTATTGTGGGATTTATATCCTGCTTTTGGTCACTCAATGGTGCATTTATTTATATCATGCCTTAATTGGTTTTTTTTACAAATAACTCAAGGCTGTGTAAACACCTTATCTTATTTTCCTCACAACTACAATCTTGTGAGATGGATTGGGCTGAGACTGGCTTGAAGTCATTTAGAGAGTTTTGATGCCTAAGGGAGGACTACAACTCAGGTTCTGGGCCAGCACCTCCACCACGACACCAAACTGGTTCTCCACCTACACATACATTTGCATGTACAGTACATATATGCAAACATCTAGAAGGGGGCTGTTTGCTTTCCAAATGTGAGCCCTCACCAGTCCTAACACAAACTTTTAATAATAATGTGAAAACATAACAACAACAACAATAATAACAGAGTTGGAAGGGACCTTGGACGTCTTCTAGTCCAATTCCCTGTTTAGGCAGGAAACCTACACTACTTCAAAAAATGGTTATCCAACATCTTCTTAAAAACTTCCAATGTTGGAGCATTCACAACTTCTGGAGGCAAGCTGTTCCACTGATTAATTGTTCCCACTGTCAGGAAATTTAGTTCTAAGTTGCTTCCCTCCTTATTTAGTTTCCACCCATTGCTTCTTGTTCTACCCCCAGGTGCTTTGGAGAATAGGTTGACTCCCTCTTCTTTGGAGAATAGGTTGACTCCCTCTACCCCTGAGATATTGGAACACTGCTCTCATGTCTCCCCTGGTCCTTTTTTTTCATAAAAGGAATATGTTCTGCCGGGCTTTCTGGTATGAGCCTCCTGAAAATTCAAGGGTACAAATTGCAGACACACACACGTTTGAAAATTCAAAACAATGTTCTTTATCACAAAATTCAAAATAAACTAAGCACTCTTTTTGTATTGCAAAGAGCACTCGTCCCAAAACAACCTGGTAGTCTGTACAAGTCCCTTAATCAGTCCTTAAGTGCTTAGCTTGCAGCTGTGAAGAAACGTCACAGCCCTTCTTCTTCCACAAAGTGAAAAACACACACACTTTGCTCTGCTTTGGTTTCAAAGTAGTGAAAAATCAACAAAGTCCGGAGTCAGCAAGGCACGGTCCTGAAGCACAACGATCAGATAATCTTCCACAACGGCCAAACCCACACGCTGCTATTTATATCAGCAGCACTAATTACTGGAGCCCCACCCAAACACAGGTGGCCTCTCTTATCTCCTGTAATATGTCCTCAATTGGTCTCTTCTACGCATAACTCTGCGCCTGCGTGTGTCCAAGACTTCCGCATCTGAATCAACCGAAGATAATGGAGATTGCCTTCCTGGGCTGTGTGCCAAGCCCCCCTCTTCCAAGTCACCCCCACCTTCTTCTTTGTCCGAGGAAACTGAACTACCTGACTCTGTGGGCAATAAAACAGGCCTATGACATGTTGAAGTTTCCCCTGCATCCACCTCCACATTCCCTGGGGCAGGAGCTGGGCCAGAGCCAACCACAACAGAATATAATTTTGATATTATTATTATTTTAAAATATAGCAAGTCATTAAGGATGAGCCTCCATTTGAACTGGGATACCAGACAAAATGGATGTGCGTAAATGCACATGTCCACATCATCTGCACGTCCAGGCTGCCCCAAAGAGATTCAGTCCACCCTGGTGGGAAAACTACTTTAGATAAAAGCTTTCAAGTAGATTTGAAGCAACATATCTGCCATTGATTCCAGCAAGGCCTTGCTAATATCAACATCAGGGGGTGGGGAGGCAATGCTGTGCTTTATTTAGCTTTGCCCCATTCATGTGAACTTGGTACTGAGTCATCGGATGGGAAAGAATTCAATGCACTTCAGCTGCTGCCAAGCATCCCCCAAATGGTTTGGATGCCCTTGTGTGAGCTATGTTTCATTGCATGAGGAACATCTTCTGCCTGTTCGTTCTCCAGGAAACGCTTATGTGGAGTCCTCGAGATTCTGGTGAAGAATCTTCGGGGAAGTTCAGGAACAGTAAAATGTTCACACTAAATCGCTGATAGGGAGGCACAAATACCTATATATGCAAAACTAAATCTACATATGCAAAACTAAATCTATTTTATTGCAAAGCATATGTTTTACATCCTCAAACATAAAAAGGAAAAAAAAATTAAACTGAATTCTATTTAGGCTCACTGTTATCAGTTATCTTAAACATTGTGCTCAAAATAGAAACACATAAGCCAAGCCTTAAGGGAGAGGGAGTGTTGAGAAAATTATTGCAAGTTCCCCTCCCCATTTTTCCTTTCTTGCTTCCAGCCTCCTCTAACCGACCAGAAACCTCTGAACTGTATTTATGCTGTTGCACCCTCACATTGTGTATTGAAGACAATTGTGCATATCAAGTTTATTATTTTACATTTGCCTAAAAACTTTGGTTTCCCTTTTTGCTTGAATCTCAAAGCGCATTTATTTGCTGTTCATTCAATTATGCTCAATTTAAATTCACTATAATTTTGTGTTACAATTTTTACAACCATTAATTATAAGTGGGAAATTATTGTGATCTGCTTCGCGTATCTCTTTACTGTACAAAGCAGTAAATAAACATGCTTAACCCAAGTGCTCTGCTTAAATTCAAACTCCTCTTATATACAGTCACTCTCTGCACAAATTGGTAAGTTTCCAATATTTTAATTATCTTACTTAATGATCTTAGGAGCCGGGGTGGCACAATGTTTAGAATGCAGTATTGCAGGCTGACTCCATTCACTGGCAGGAGTTTGATCCTGACCGGCTCAAGATTGACTTAGTCCAAATGTAAAATAATGCACTTGGGGAAAAGGAATCCTCAATCTGAGTGTTGTATTGGCAGTTCTGTGTTAGCAAAAACTTCAGAAGAGAAGGATTTAGGGGTAGTGATTTCTGACAGTCTCAAAATGGGTGAACAGTGCAGTCAGGCGGTAGGGAAAGCAAGTAGGATGCTTGGCTGCATAGCTAGAGGTATAGCAAGCAGGAAGAGGGAGATTATGATCCCGCTATATAGAGCACTGGTGAGACCACATTTGGAATACTGTGTTCAGTTCTGGAGACCTCACCTACAAAAAGATATTGACAAAATTGAACGGGTCCAAAGACGGTCTACAAGAATGGTGGAAGGTCTTAAGCATAAAATGTATCAGGAAAGACTTAATGAACTCAATCTGTATAGTCTGGAGGACAGAAGGAAAAGGGGGGACATGATCGAAACATTTAAATATGTTTAAAGAGTTAAATAAGGTCCAGGAGGGAAGTGTTTTTAATAGGAAAGCGAAAACAAGAACAAGGGGACACAATCTGAAGTTAGTTGGGGGAAAGATCAAAAGCAACGTGAGAAAATATTATTTTACTGAAAGAGTAGTAGATCCTTGGAACAAACTTCCAGCAGACGTGGTTAATAAATCCATAGTAACTGAATTTAAACATGCCTGGGATAAACATATAAACATTGGTCGCCATGATGTAAAAAAGATGTGGAGACTCTAGAAAAAGTGCAGAGAAGAGCAACAAAGATGATTAGGAGACTGGAGGTTATAACGTATGAAGAATGGTTGCAGGCATAGTTCCCTCTAAGCTGAGCAGTGAGCAATCGCTCACTTAAAAATCATCATCAACTCAGAGTTTTTCAAACCTGCCCAGAAGCTGAGAGGGAAAGAGTGAGTGGGAAGGAGAGAGAGAGGAAGAGAGGAAGAGAGAGAAACAGATAGAAAAAAGAGAGGAAGGAAAAGAGAAAGAAAAAGAATGGGAGTAAGGAAGAGAGAAAGAAAATCAAAATCTAGTTTGAAACTAGCTCAACTATTTAAGTGGCATTTTGATATTGATAGAGTTGCCCTATTATGAGCTCACTGTTATAGACACACAGTACAGTATTTTATTTTGAAATTCTCTGAGGCAAAACAGGGTGGGTTATTTATTTGTTTGTTTGTCTATCTATCTATCTATCTATCTATCTATCTATCTATCTATCTATCTATCTATCTATCTATCCTGTTTCCCCGATAGTAAGACACCCCCGATTGTAAGACGTATCGGGGGTTTCAGGGGGGTCGGCCAATATAAACCGTACCCCGAAAGTAAGACATATGTCTTACTTTTGGGGAAACACGGGGGGTATTGCCACCTCCCTCTCATCTAGCTGCGCGCCGCCTCCTGCCCACGTCCGCACCGTCCCCCTCTCCATACGTCGCCGCGCTGTCTCCTGCACTTGTCACTGCCGCCTCTGCAAATTTACTCGGGCACGTCCCTACTCCAAAGAAACCTCCCCCCCCCCGCCCGTCACAGAAGGTAAAATGCATATACACTAAAAAAACACATTTTACACAGTTTTTTTTAGCTGTCAGTGCCCCTTTAACAATATAAGACATACCCCGAAAGTAAGACATAGTGGGGCTTTTGGGGATAAAAAGAAAGTAAGACACTGTCTTACTTTCGGGGAAACACGGTATCTATCTATCTATCTATCTATCTATCTATCTATCTATCTATCTATCTATCTATCTATCTATCTAATATTTCTGTGCCACCCAGTCCCGAAGGGACTGCTGCTCAGACACTATACTTTTCCGCCCACCCCAAAAAAAAATTAGAGGGAACACTGGTTACAGGAACTGGGTATGTCTAGTTTAATAAAGGAGGAAGACATGATAGTAGTGTTCCAATATTTCAGGAGCTGCCACAAAGTCAAGCTATTCTCCAAAGCACCTGAGGGTAGAACAGGAAGTGATGGGTGGAAACTAATCAAGAAGAGAAGCAATCTAGAACTAAGCAGAAATTTTTGGACAGTTAGAACAATTAATCAGTGGAACAGCTTGCCTCCAGAAGTTGTGAATGCTCCAACACTGGAAGTTTTTAAGAAGATGTTGGATAACCATCTGTCTGAAGTGCTGTAGGGTTTCCTGCCCTGAGCAAGGGGTTGGACTAGAAGACCTCCAAGGTCCCTCCCAACTCTGTTATTCTGTTTTCTGCTATTGCTATCTATCTATCTATCTATCTATCTATCTATCTATCTATCTATCTATCTATCTATCTATCTATTCTGATGACAGATATGGCGGAAGAAGAAAAAGGAGGAAGAGCAGGAGGAATGAACTAAATTTAATAATAATAATTAATAATAATAAATAATAATAAATAATAATAATAAATAATAAATAATAATAATAAATAATAGTAATAATAATAATAATAATAATAATAATAATAATAATAATAATAATTTATTAGATTTGTATGCCGCCCCTCTCCGTAGACTCAGGGCGGCTCACAACAGTAATAGAAAACAATATATAATACAAATCTAATAATTAAAACTAAAAACCCATAATTTAAAAAAACATGCACACAATATACCATACATAAACAGTATAGGCCTGGGGAAGTTATCTCAGTTCCCCCATGCCTGACGGCAGAGGTCGGTTTTAAGGAGCTTACGAAAGGCAAGGAGGGTGGGGGCAGTTCTAATCTCAGGGGGGAGCTGGTTCCAGAGAGTCGGGGCCGCCACAGAGAAGGCTCTTCCCCTGGGACCCGCCAAATGACATTGTTTAGTCGACGGGACCCAGAGAAGGCCAAGTCTGTGGGACCTAATCGGTTGCTAGGATTTGTGCGGCAGAAGGCAGTCCTGGAGATATTCTGGTCCGATGCCATGAAGGGCTTTATAGGTCAAAACCAACACTTTGAATTGTGACCGGACAAATCTAATATTTAAAATAACGAAAAACCCTTATTAAAAGCCAAACATACCATGCATAAATTGTATAGGCCTGGGGGGAAAGGAATATCTCAATTCCCCCATGCCTGACGACAGAGGTGGGTTTTAAGGAGCTTACGAAAGGCGAGGAGGGTGGGGGCAATTCTGATCTCTGGGGGGAGCTGGTTCTGTCATATAGACCTGATGATCACTTGGGAAGAATTTCTAAAATTCTAAAATTCCTAATATTCATCTTACTCCATATGCTGCTGCATAGAAACACCTTGCCCGTTAACCCAGGATACCCAGTTCTGTTTTTATCTCAGGACTACACTGCAGATGGTATTCACAAGGCTGTGAATATCTGAGTATAAATAAATAAAGCCTATCTGATGAGGATCTTCATAATCCTTTTTCTATTCTTGGAAACATTCTATCTGCTATTTGCAGCCTGGGCCTGTCTGAATTACATAGGGTATTCACGCCAAACATCTGTGGAATTTTGTATGACCCGTCCTTTAAGGAACTACATTGGCTCCTATGTTGTGGATCAGCAGCTCAACTCAGTTACGAATTGTGGTAGTTCCCGTAATATTTTTTAGCAAAGGGTACGTAGATGTACGTATGGTTAAGGGAAATTACACAACAAGAGACTAGACCTTCAATCCTGGGCCTAGAAAGTTTAGAACTAAGACGCCTTAAACAAGATCTAAGTATTGCCCACAAGATCATATGCTGCAATGTCTTGCCTGTCAGCGACTACTTCAGCTTCAACCACAACAACACAAGAGCACACAACAGATTTAAGCTTAATATTAACCACTCTAAACTTGACTGTAAAAAATATGACTTCAGTAACCGAGTTGTCGAAGCGTGGAACTCATTACTCCATAGTGTCATCCCCAAACCCCCAACACTTTACCCTTAGATTATCTACGGTTGACCTATCCAGATTCCTAAGAGGTCAGTAAGGGGCGAGTACAAGTGCACTAGAGTGCCTTCCGCCCCCTGTCCTATTGCTCTCCTATATCTCCTATACCTTTCTTCTATTCCTATATCTCTTCTTCTATTCTTTCATTGATATGTTCTATTACTTTATCTTCTTTTCTATTATTTCTTAGATATATTTTACTATGAGTATCTCCTCTATAACCTTCATCATGTATTTTATTATGTGTATATAGATATATACCCACTAAAACCCTCATTGTGTATTGGACAAAATAAATAAATAAATAAAATAAAACTCCAGAATTTTTTTTATTAGCTATTACAAATAATAAATATAAAAAAGAAATCTATTATTTAATAACTCATATTTTAGTAGCTGCTAGGATTGTCTTTGCCCAAAGATGGAAAGAACTGAAAATACCTAAAGAAGAGGAGGTATTTAGAAAAATTATAGAATGTGCAGAGCTAGATATGATGATGAGGTGGTTGAATAATCAAGAAGAATCAGAATTTTATAAAATTTGGCGGAAGGTCTATATCTGGTTGAATTTAAAAAAGTGTTTAATGATGTTAAAATAATAGGTTAAAATATTAGATTGAAATGTTTATAGATTGAGTTTTGTAATAGATGTGTTTATTTCTCTGAACTGATCTAACGTATAATAGTTTTTTCCTTTTTGTATTAAGAAGACTTCTATTCTGAGTGGAGCAATTGTAGCTCCTTTTTATGTTATGTGTTTCATCTGTTCCTTTCATGTTTGTTGGTAACGTTTTGTCTTTTACAGTATTTGAAAAACAATAAAAATTTTATATATAAAAAAGAAACTTACACACAAGAAAGAATGGTGTTTCTTCTACACTCCCTATTTTTCCACGTAATCTCCATCCCGTTCTATGGCCTTCCTCCAGCGAGACACAAGGGCGTGTATGCCCTGTCGGTACCACTCCTTATTCTGGTCACAAAGCCATTTCTGCACTGTCTTCTAATGGCCTCACCTTCTGTGCCCAGCGACTAACCGTACTTCTGTTGACTGCAGATTCTCCATAAACTGTACACAAACACGCTCCTTTCCCCTCCGACCCAATCTGCAGGCCGGCGGTCTTTGTCGCGGAGCCCAGCCATGTGGGCTCCGCTCCCTTCCCTGCCAGCCCGCTAGGCAGGCCGGCGGTCTCCGTCGCGGAGCCCAGCCATGTGGGCTCCGCTACTTTTCCCACTGGCCCAGTAGGCAGGCCGGCGGTCTCCGCTGCGGAGCCCAGCCTCGTGGGCTCTGATAGTCCGTTCGCTGCCAGCCAGGCCATGGCAGAGCGTCAAAAGAGGGAGGCAAGCGGCCCTCTGCCCCTTTTAAATGGGGGAAGCTGCTCGCTCGCCTCCCGGAAGCGTGTCACGCCTTGCGACGACGCGGGGCACACTGAGGCAATGGGGAGCGGGGGGGGTTTCCCTGTGCGCCTGCTCGCCACCCCGCTCCCCCTGACTGCCGCCGGAATCCCCCGTGTCCCGCAGTGCTCCCTGTGCCACCGCAACCGCCGCCGGCCTGGAGGCGGCCAACGGACCTTTAAGTCGACTGCAGATTCTCCATAAACTGTACACAAACGTTTGTGAATGTTCCCAACAGTTTCTTTCTCCATAGTGAGAAATTCAATGACGGCACACTGCTTGTAACGTACATTGCTTACAAACGCCATTTCGAAATACTGCTGCAGCTATGCTATCTGTCTGAAGAAACACAAAATTTACACACACACTCCTGACAATTCAAATAATCTATATCTAAAGTTTTGCATTCATACTATTACTGTAGGCTAAGAAAAAAAATGTGGTGCATTACTTTCTCGGCGACCTTCGTAGCTTAGAGAAATTCCCTGAAGATGGGCTCCAGCACAAGATTGAAAGCTTGGAAGACAAAACCTCTGGTCCTAGTAAACCCACCCAGATTGGATCCTGCAACATTATTCTGTACATTTATATTCGCCTTGGTTCATAAAAAAATAATAAATATTGTATTTTGCAGAGGCTGTGGTTCTGCTGTCCCAGTCCCAATGAATGGGCAGTTATTGCAGTTATTGACTGGGACTGGCAGATCCTAGATTTGTAGTTTATCTGTAAGAATTGTCTTTCGTAAGCTACTCAAGACCCACCTATATCTCCAGGCATGGGGGAACTGAGACACCTTCCCCAGGCTTTTATACTTTATGTTTGGTATGTATGTGTTGTTTGGTTTTAAATGATAGGGTTTTATATGTCTTTTTTAATTTTAATATTAGAAACATAGAAGACTGACGGCAGAAAAAGACCTCATGGTCCATCTAGTCTGCCCTTATACTATTTCCTGTATTTTATCTTACAATGGATATATGTTTATCCCAGGCATGTTTAAATTCAGTTACTATGGATTTACCAACCACATCTGCTGGAAGTTTGTTCCAAGGATCTACTACTCTTTCAGTAAAATAATATTTTCTCACGTTGCCTTTGATCTTTCCCCCAACTAACTTCAGATTGTGTCCCCTTGTTCTTGTGTTCACTTTCCTATTAAAAACACTTCCCTCCTGAACCTTATTTAACCCTTTAACATATTTAAATGTTTCAGGGTTAAATAAGGTTCAGGAGGGAAGTGTTAGATTTGTTCCATGGTAACATTATTTTTATTATTGTTGTGAGCCACCAAGTCTTCGGAGAGGGGCGGCATACAAATCTAATAAATTATTATTATTATTACATTATTATTATTATTTATTATTATTATTATTAAATTTAGTTCATTCCTCCTCCTCTTCCTCCTCTTTCTTCTTCTTCTGCCATATCTGTCATCCGAAGTTGGCGATCATGTTAGTAATCCTAATTTTCATCAAAAAAGTGCTGTTGAGTTTTCCCCCAATTAGTCCCTTAGATTTTGAAGCCATGATGTTCTTCTTCTATCTGGGCCTTGTTTGCCTTCAATCTTTCCTTGAGGATTAAGTGAATAATGCTGGTGCCACATCACATGTCCAAAATGTTCTAACTTTCTCTTTTTTATGGTTTTGATTCTTTCCCTTGGCTTTCCCAGGTGGCTTATTACCTCCCCATTTCTGATTTTATCAACCCAACTGATACATAACAGCCGTCTGTAAATTTCTCCTGCTCAGACAAAACCTTACCGCTGACAGCTACCTAGGGGCACTGCACTCTTTAATCAATTGCATCCATGTTTTAGGCTGCTGTTCTTCAAAGAAGTTGCCCTCCTGAAACTTCACTGATTAATTCCAGTTCACAGACACTATTCAGTCATTTAGCAATTTCTCCTAGCCTTTAAACAAAGTTTCTTTCAAATTAGCCAGAATTAAATGAAAAATATTCTACAAATAGAATAGAATAGAATGGAATGGAATGGAATTGAATTGAATTCTGTCTGGAACCCACACCAAATTTTGGACATCAACACCCTAGAAAAGGTCCAACGATACTTCACCAGAAGAGCCCTTCACTCCACCACGCAAAACAGAATACCCTACGAAAATAGACTTACAATCCTGGGTCTAGAAAGCTTAGAACTACGATGCCTTAAACATGATCTAAGTATTGCCCACAAGATCATGCTGCAACAATCTGCCTGTCAACAACTACTTCAGCTTCAACCGCAATAACACAAGAGCACGCAACAGGTTCAAACTTAATATCAACCGCTCCAAACTTGACTGTAAAAAATATGACTTTAGCAGTCGAGTTGTTGAAGCATGGAACTCATTACCAGACTCCGTGGTGTTCACCCCCAACTCCCAACATTTTTCCCTTAGACTTTCCATGGTTGACTTCTCCAGATTCCTTAGAGGTCAGTAGGGGCGAGCATAAGTGCACTAGTGTGCCTTCCGTCCCCTGTCCAATTGTCTCTCCTATATTTTATATATCTTTTCTCCCATCCATATATCCTTCCTCTACTCTTCATTGATGTATTCTATTCTCATATCTCTTCTTCTTTCCCTTCCCTGATATTTACTACTACACGTTTTTATTCTCCTTAACTTTCAATTTGTATTGGACAAAATAGATAGATAGATAGATAGATAGATAGATAGATAGATAGATAGATAGATAGATAGATTATTGATAGATAGATAGATAGATAGATAGATAGATGATAGGTAGGTAGGTAGATAGATAGATAGATAGATAGATAGATAGATAGATAGATAGATAGATAGATAGATAGATAGATAGATAGATAGATAGAATTCTTTATTGGCCAGGTGTGATTGGACACACAAGGAATTTGTCTTGGTGCAGATGCTCTCAATGTACATAAAAGAAAAATATACATTTGTCAAGAATCATGAGATAAAACACTTAATGATTGTCATAGGGGTCAAATGAGCAATGAATAAACAATCAATATTAAGAAAAATCTAAGGATACAAGCAACAAGTTACAGTCATACAGTCCTAAGCGGGAGGAAAAGAGTGATAGGAATGATGAGGAAAAAATAGTAGAAATAGAAGTGCAGACTTAGTTAAAAGTTTGACAAGTGTTGAGGGAATTATTTGTTTAGTAGAGTGATGGCGTTCGGGGGAAAACTGTTCTTGTGTGTAGTTGTTTTGGTGTGCAGTGTTCTGCAGCGACGTTTTGAGGGTAGGAGTTGCAACAATTTGTGTCCAGGATGTGAGGGATCAGTAAATATTTTCACAGCCCTCTTTTTGACTTACAGGTCCTCGATGGAAGGCAGGGTGGCAGCAATGGTTTTTTCTGCAGTTCTGATTATCCTCTGAAGTCTGTGTCGGTCTTGTTGCGTTGCAGAACCAAACGACACAGTTATAGAGGTGCAGATGACAGACTCAATGATTCTTCTGTATTTACAATTTATAATCTGACATACACCCTGGGTGAAGAGCGCATGGAAAGCCCTTGTGTCATTTACCCCATTACACCACTGACACTGGATGGACAAAATACCAACACTTCTCTGTAGAACACCCAGTTGTAAATTCACAACCATAAAATGTTACAGTTCTCAAGAGGCTTACAAACCGAATATGATAAGCCTAAGGGTAAAAATAGAGAATCAACACGATTCTCCATCCAGAACCTGGATAATCAGGGGCATTTAATGCTCTAAAATAGGACAAAATGATTATCATCTTTTTATTACTTTAATCAGGCTGAAAAAGTAGGGCAGGGATGGCTAAATTCATCCTCGACGATTCTTCCTACGGCATCATATGGCATCTATTTTTGGAACTTTAGAGAAAAGGACAGCAGCCAGTCTGTTCTTTCCTCTTAGGAACAATGACGATAATTTGAAAGCTGTTCTTGCCAGTCCCTCATTACTAATGAATTGGTTCCTAATTTCCTTGGTTGGCATCTCCACAAATTTGAGCCAAAAGTTCATACTCAACAGTTTCCCACCCAATCAGTAGGGGGTTACACTCAGTACGGGCGAGATCACATGCATCTCTGTGCCGCCGATGCGTGTACGCATACAGCCGTTTGAAATTTGGCTTTTGCGCATGCGCTGGAAGTGAAATCTCACGCGACGATGCTCTTGCGTGCGAGATTTCACCCATTTTTGGCGGATGAAATCGCCCCAAATCTCGCTTGCTCGCTTGTCCTCATGCGAGATTTGGCTTTCGGCGCATGCTCAGAAGCCGAATCGCACATTTAAGCACACGCGCCCTCTCGCCTGATCAGTGCCAGGGGATGTCCAGCTCTTTACCCTCTTCACTCTTTCTGCAATCATTCCATGCCCATGTTACACCAACACTCCGCAGTCTGCATTGGTAGCCGATCAGTTTCCGGTCACAATTCAAAGTGTTGGTTATGACCTATAAAGCCCTTCATGGCATCGGGCCAGAATATCTCCGGGACCGCCTTCTGCCGCACGAATCCCAGCGACCGATTAGGTCCCACAGAGTTTGCCTTCTCTGGGTCCCGTCAACTAAACAATGCCGTTTGGCGGGCCCCAGGGGAAGAGCCTTCTCTGTGGCGGCCCCGACCCTCTGGAACCAGCTCCCCCCAGAGATTAGAACTGCCCCCATCCTCCTTGCCTTTCGTAAACTCCTTAAAACCCACCTTTGCCGTCAGGCATGGGGGAACTGAAACATCTCCCCCGGGCCTATACAGTTATGTATGGTATGCTTGTATGTATGTTTGCTTTTA
Organism: Erythrolamprus reginae; assembly: GCF_031021105.1. Lineage (NCBI taxonomy): Eukaryota > Metazoa > Chordata > Lepidosauria > Squamata > Dipsadidae > Erythrolamprus > Erythrolamprus reginae. The sequence goes on along the minus strand of NC_091953.1, from coordinate 12,870,507 downwards.
ATAATGGGGTTTTTAGTGTTTCTTTTAAATTATTAGATTTGTTATATATTGTTTATTATTGCTGTGAGCCGCCCCAAGATCTATGGAGAGGGGCGGCATACAAATCAAATCAAATCAAATCAAATCAACCAACAAACAAACAAATAAATAAAATCTCCAGCTGCTGCATATTGCACCCTGAGAATTCCTTCACAAAGTCCTTTATCCACCCAGCAGTCCTGTTATAGTCCTTTTCGACCTCCCAGAAATCTTTCCAGAACTTTGTTATTTTCACCTCTGGCTTTTCAATTTTCTTATCTGTTTGCTGATGCAGGTTCTTGGAGAACTACCTCTGGTTGGATTGAAATGTTTGATTCTGCCTGTACTGGGTGATCCTAGCTTCATATCGCTCAATTTTCCTGGCTGTCGCTGTTATCTGCTGCTTTACAATTTCCAGAGCTTCCTCGATCTTTCTTGTACTAAGCCAGTACTTTTTTGTCAAATAGTCTTTGATCTTCTGATTGTTAAGTTTCTGCTCCTTAATTTTCTTCAGGTTTATTTATTTATTTATTTATTTATTTATTGGATTTGTATGCCGCCCCTCTCCAGAGACTCGGGGTGGTTAACAGCGACAATAAAACAGTGTACAATAGTAATTTGGTATTGATGATTAAAAATCAATTAATATAAAAACCAAACATACATACATACATACCATGCATAGAATTGTAAAGGCCTAGGGGGAAAGAGGATCTCAATTCCCCCATGCCTGGCGGCAGAGATGGGTTTTAAGTTGTTTACGAAAGACAAGGAGGGTGGAAGGTTACTTGCATCTGATCTCAAGCTTTTGATTTTCAGTTCTAGTCGGATTTTCCATTTTGGTTTTCCAGTTGGTTTTCCGATTGGTTTCTATTGCAGTAACCCTAGTTCTTCAGTTACTATCACAGCTGTACTGTAGGCAAGCTGATTCAATTCTTCAATTGAGGTTACATTGACAGTTGCAAGTGCAGAGTTAATGTCTTCCATCAGTGGGACAAGTCGTTTCTTGCTTATGTTTTTTAAGGCTGGCAGCAGTCTCTTTCGCTCTGCATTGGACCCCGCATGAGCAAGTATTTGGTCCTTAAGTTCTTGCTGCCTTTGAATTGCAGTGCCAAGTGTCTCATCTGCAGCTTCTTGCTGTCTTTCCAAATTTTCATCAGGTTCCAGTTGTGCAGTGACTTCAGATCTTATTGGAGCTTCTACTGGTGCCAGATCAGATTTTGGTGTTTCTATTTTGCAAATTTTCTGTATTTCTTCTAATTCGACTTCACTGAACATTTGGTTCCTGATTATCAGTCGTCACTGATCAGCCAGCCAAAGTTCCATTATTATTATTATTATTATTATTATTATTATTATTATTATTATTATTATTATTATTATTATGTTCACCCACTGTTTCCGTGGTCCGGTTGCAAACACCTAAGAATGCAAATGTATCTGTGGCATGTCTTAACAAAACATGAGCTACAGTGGCGCATATGGTCAGACTGCAGTACTGCAGGCTACTTCTGCTGCCTGCCAGCTGCTTGCAATTTGGCAGTTCAAATCTCATCAGGATCAAGGTTGACTCAGCCTTCCATCCTTCCGAGGTTGGTCAAATGAGGACCCAGATAATTGGTGGCAATAGGCTGACTCTGTAAACCGCTTAAAGAGGACTGGAAAAGCACTGTGAAGCAGTATATAAGTCTAAGTGCTATTGCTAAAGGCACCACATTTAATAGCTTCACCACTTTGGGTTCTGTGTGAATTTTGAAAGAACCAAGAAGGTGGGAAGAACTACATTTGCAAATCAGAGGGTGGGTTTCTGTTTTTCTCACATATTTTTTCACTTCCATTAAAATGTTCAAAGTCTTCCACTACCCCCCCCCCCAGAGTGTTACAACAATCTCTTCCAGAAAAACAGGACAGAAAACAGGGGGGGGGGGGATTCGGGTGCTAAGAAGTGACGGGAAATCACATACATTTTCATTCCTATATAGGTCCAGGATATATTAACACAGCACTCACTTTGAGAGGCATAAAGATCCTCTGTTGCCTTGTTTTCATGTCCCTCAAACTCTCGGCTGGCCAGTTGCCTATTTGCAGTCTCCAGTCGGTCTACACAGGAAGGAGAAAGATTTTAAGTATGTAAAATGTATCATGCGTATTGCACTGAATGCTTAAACGGTAAGAGGCAGGCTAACAAGTAACATAGAAACATAGAGGATTGACGGCAGAAAAAGACCTCATGGTCCATCTAATCTGCCCTTGTTCTATTTCCTGTATTTTATCTTAGGATGGATTTATGTTTATCCCAGGCATGTTTAAATTAAGTTCCTGTGGATTTAACAACCATGTCTGCTGGAGGTTTGTTCCAAGCATCTACTACTCTTTCAGTAAAAAAATTTCTTGCGTTACGTTTCTTGCGTATTGCCCACAAGATCATATGCTGCAACGTCCTGCCTGTCGGCGACTACTTCAGCTTCAACCACAACAACACAAGAGCACACAACAGATTTAAACTTAATATTAACCGCTCCAAACTTGACAGTAAAAAATATGACTTCAGTAACCGAGTTGTCGAAGCGTGGAACTCATTACCGGACTCCATAGTGTCATCCCCAAACCCCCAACACTTTACCCTTAGATTATCTACGGTTGACCTATCCAGATTCCTAAGAGGTCAGTAAGGGGCGAGTACAAGTGCACTAGAGTGCCTTCCGTCCCCTGTCCTATTGCTCTCCTATATCTCCTATATACCTTTCCTCTATTCCTATATCTCTTCTTCTATTCTTTCATTGATATATTCTATTCCTATATCTTCTTTTCTATTATTTCTTAGATATATTTTACTATGAGTATCTCCTCTATAACCTTCATCATGTATTTTACTATGTGTATATTGATATATACCCACTAAAACCCTCATTGTGTATTGGACTTTTATATCCTTTCTTTATATATAATAACTCATGTCTATCCTCTTCAATATGTATTGTGAATTGGACAAAATAAATAAATAAAATAAAATAAAATAAATAAATACTTCTGATCTTTCTCCCAACTAATCTCAGATTGGGCCCCCTTGTTCTTGTGTATGTCATAAATTTGAAAAGGAGTGATTCAGAGGGTAAGGGGAAATAAATAGCAGCAAGAAAGGCAAGATCATACTAGAGCAGTGTTTCCCAACCTTGGCAACTTGAAGATAACTGGACTTCAACTCCCAGAATTCCCCAGCCAGCAAATGCTGGCTGGGGAATTCTGGGAGTTGAAGTCCAGATATCTTCAAGTTGCCAAGGTTGGGAAACACTGTACTAGAGAATAAGGAAGAAGGATGCAAGTCAAGGGTAGAGGGTCTTTTTTTGGAGAAATCCAGCCTAGCTGAATTTTTTCCAACCCAGGACACATCAAGGAATGTTTTTTGGGGGGGAAGACTGGTTCAGTTCCTAACTTTGGCGTCTGTGAGCCAAAAGATTATTTCTGCTTATAAATAGCATTGGGTTCCAAGAAAAATATCTTTACGGCAGAGAATTTCCTATTTCTGTCATGTCAGTGATTTGTCACCTTGTGACTAAAACAGATTTTTGGGGAGCCCTAAAAGGTGAACCAAGGAATATATAAAGCCCTACATGGCATCGGACCAGGATATCTGCGAGACCACCTTCTGCCGCATGAATCCCAGCAACCCGTTAGGTCCCACAGAGTTGGCCTTCTCCGGGTCCCGTCGACTAAACAATGTTGTCTGGCGGGACCCAGGGGAAGAGCCTTCTCTGTGGTGGCTCCGACCCTCTGGAACCAGCTCCCCCCAGAGATTAGGATTGCCCCCACCCTCCTTGCCTTTCGTAAACTCCTTAAAACCCACCTCTACCGTCAGGCATGGGAGAATTGAAACATCTCCTTCTTGCCCATGTAGTTTTTGTGTATGATTTGATTGTGTGCTTTTTTTTAATGTATTGGGGTTTCTTTTTTTTTGGACTTTTTAACCTAAAACTGTAATTTAGATTGCTAAATACAGTATTAGATTTGTTACTATGTACTGTTTTTTACCATTGTTGTGAGCCGCCCCGAGTCTGCGGAGAGGGGCGGCATATAAATCCAATAAATCTAATCTAATCTAATCTATACCATGTCCTTCTTTTTTGAAATACTGAATTTTTCGGAGTACTGTATAAGACACACAATTTTCCCCACTAGGCTGAGGCTGAAAGGTTGGGTGCGTCTTACACTCCGAATGTACAGTGGGTGGACATAAAATTGGAAACACTTTACTTTTTGGCATCATAATGTTTGAACATGTTCAAATCAATCAAAACTTGACATATTTTAATGTTTTTTTTAAATTGTGTTATTTGATATGTTTTTTTAAACTACCTTTTTAAACAGAAATTTAAGGAAATTGGTTATAACCTTCTAGAAATGGCAGACTGCTCAGACTTTCAACGAGGCCAAATTGTTGGTGCTCGAATGGCAGGCACTAGTGTAACAGAAAGTGACCAAATGTTTGGAAATTCAACAGGTCATGTCTCAAAAGTAATGACTGCTTTTGAAAGAGAAGGGAAAACGTCCTCAGCCAAGCACAGGTCTGGTCGAAAGTCGAAGTTGTCTGAGAGAGACCGTTGGACTCTAAAGCGAATTATTAGAGCGGATCGCAAGACCGCAACTCCTAAAATCACTGCAGAGCTCAATAGACACGTACAGAACCCAGTTTCCACAAAAACTGTTCGAAGGGAGCTTCACAAATCTGCATTCCAAATTTGGATTTTCAAGGTGTTTCCATTATTTTGTCCACCCCCTGTAGCTTTTACTAAGCTTCTTTTTAGCCCTAACAAAGTGCTAAATACTTTATATAAATAAACTTTTTTTTTTGCACTTGTGGCATTCTAATCAAAATGTACCAGAGCTGACCAACATAATCCTTGACATTAGCAGGACGTGCTACATGTGATCCGATTATAACTAAATATGGTAATGTATCCTATACCTTCTTTGTGTTACTAAAACCACCCAGTGAAAGCTTGGATTTACTGAAGTTTATGTCCATGGCCAGGCAAGGGTTTCCCATCGATGCTGGTACAATTGTGTACGTCACTGGCGGGCGCACATGCAATGTTTTGCTTCTGCGCATGCACAGAAAGCCAAATCTTGCACGATGACACTTGCACGCACGCAATTTCACAAATTTTTGGCAAACTCCCCCAAATCGGTGAAATGTCATGTGCGTGTACATCCTTATATGAGACTTGGTTTTCTGCGCATGCGCAGAAGCCAAATCTCATGCGGGTGTGCCCGCCTGCCTGCTGGTCACGTAGAGCTACGCGCGCAGCTCCATTTTCCCTATCGGTGCTGTGGCCCAGGGGAAGAGTCTTCTCTGTGGCGGCCCCGACCCTCTGGAACCAACTCCCTCTGGAGATTAGAACTGACCTCCTTGCCTTTCGCAAACTCCTAAAAACCCATCTTTGCCGTCAGGCATGGGGAAATTGATTCCCCCATTTTATGTATGGTTTGTTTGCGATGCATGACTGTGTTTTTATAATAAGGGTTTTAAACTGTCCTTTTTTAACCATTAGATTTGTACTATGTATTGTTGTTGTAAGCCGCTCCCAGTCTCCAGAGAGGGGCAGCATTCAAATCAAATCAAATCAAATCAAATCAAATCAAATCAAATCAAATCAAATCAAATCAAATCAAATCAAATCAAATCAAATCAAATCAAATCAAATCAAATCAAATCAAATCAAATCAAATCAAATCAAATCAAATCAAATCAAATCAAATCAAATCAACAAACAAACAAATAAATATTTTTACCTCTTCTTAAGAACCATTTTCTACTTAACAACCTGAGCCCAGAAAAATTTCCCAGGAAATTTGAGAGCGGCACGAAGGCCCACCAGTTTCCTGCCATTCCCCCTTTAATCCCGGCCATCTTGGGCTTTTCTGGGCTGCCAGAGGAGCCTTTTGGTGGTGCTTAAGGAGGCTTTGGCAGTCCAGAGCGAACAAAGCATTTTCCTGTCTCTGGGCGCTTGGAGAGGAAATAAACCTCTGCCAGCACCCATAGAAAAGAAACACTCCCTTTGCTCTGGGCAGCGACTCTCCTCCTCCTCTTCTTCCTCCCACCCAAATTCCAAGCTTCTATTTCTTTCCTAATGGGTTTGCACGCATTATTTGCTTTTACATTGATTCCTGTGGGAAAAAATTGCTTCTACTTACAAGCTTTTCTACTTAAGAACCTGGTCACGGAACAAATTAAGTTCTTAAGTAGAGGTACCACTGTAATAAAAAGAGTGGAGAACATGAGTTAAGAAATGGAAGAAAAAGGTGCAAAAGTAATTAAGTTCATTGTTGTGGTTGATCTTAGAGTTTGGTAATAGAAATCACAAAATTATTTATTTGTTTATTTATTTATTTGTTTGTTTGTTTGTTTAGTTATTTATTTATTTATTTATTTATTTATTTTATTTATTATTTAGTTAGTTAATCCAATACACAATAATACACAATGAAGGTAATAGAGGACACCTTCGAGGAAATAGAATTAGAGAAAGAATACAAGAGAGAGTATAGGATAAAATAATCAATGGGAGAATAGAAGAAAGATATAGGGAGAGAAGAGAAGATATATGGGATATAGGAGAGACAATAGGACAGGGGTCGGAAGGCACTCTAGTGCACTTATGCACTTAGGCAAAGGAGAAAGAGAAGGACTCTGGCAGGAGAGTCTTCTCTCTGGAGAACTCTGACAGAAAGAGAAGGAGAAGGAGAAGAAGGAGGAGAAGGAAGAAGACCACGAGAAAGAAGAGGGGGAAAAGAAGAAGGAGGTGACATACCATGCAAGTCCCTGTTGAAATCATGGAGTCTTCTGATTTCCCCTTCAAGTTTGTTTCGCATCGCCTTGTCTAGAGACTCTCTCCTGGTGGTGATTTTCACCAGGTCGTCATAAGCTTCTGAAATCCTCTGAATTTCCATTTCGAACTAGGATAAAGGAGAAACGGGTGTCCTAATAAAAGCTGAATAAGGATGCATGTCAACCATTGCTGAATTTTATACAATACCAAGAAATCCTGCCAACTCTGCCCCACTTCTATAAAAAGAACTCTTTTACAATCTTTTACAACTAGACACAAGAACAGTTTTTTCCCGAACGCCATCACTCTACTAAACAAATAATTCCCTCAACACTGTCAGACTTTCTACTAAATCTGCACTTCTATTCTACTAGTTTTTCTCATCATTCCTATCACCCATTTCCTCCCATGTTGACTGTATGACTGTAACTTGTTGCTTATATCCTAAGATTTTTATTAATATTGCTTCTTCATTGCTTATTTGACCCCTATGACAATCATTAAGTGTTGTACCACATGATTCTTGACAAATGTATATTTTATTTTATGTACGTTGAGAGCATATGCACCAAGACAAATTCCTTGTGTGTCCAATCACACTTGGCCAATAAAAATTCTATTCTATTCTATTCTATTCTATTCTATTCTATTCTATCATGTCCAAATGGGAATCCTTCCACAAACATTTTAAAAAATCCAAATAATGCTGAAAGCAACCATTTTCCCAATCATAGAGGAATATTTAGGCATGTCAGTGGAAAACCTAGAAAACGGGCTTTCCATGCAACGGGTTCCATGTAAATTTATTTTAATTTGATTGGGACAATGATGCAAACAGAAGCTTGGTGGTTCTAATAGATGAATATACACTGTTCAAAAAAACAAAGGGAACACTTAAACAACACAATATAACTCCAAGTAAATCAAACTTCTGTGAAATCAAACTGTCCACTTAGGAAGCAACACTGATTGACAATCAATTTCACTTGCTGTTGTGCACATTCAACTTTTTACAGAAAAAAGTATTCAATGAGAAGATTTAACTCATTCAGATCTAGGATGTGTTATTTATTTTTTTGAGCAGTATATTTAGAATCCCGCTCAGCAGAATGATCAACTACGTTTAAGACCAATTTACTAGATTTAGAAGAAGAAATGACCCTCCATTTTTGTCATGAGACCACTAAGGTCAGAATCTAAATGGGGAAGAGCCTTCTCTGTGGCGGCCACGGCCCTCTGGAATCAACTCCCCCCCAGAAATCAGAACTGCCCTCACCCTCCTTGTCTTTCGTAAATTGCTTAAGACCCACCTGTATCGCCAGGCAGGGGGGAATTGAGATATCCCCCAGGCTTATATCGTTTTATGTATGGTATGCTTGTGTTGTATAGTTTTAAATGACGGGTTTTTAGATGTTTTTTAGATATTACATTTGTTAGATATTAGATTTGAGTGCTGGTGAGACCACATTTGGAATACTGTGTTCAGTTCTGGAAACCTCACCTACAAGAAGATATTGACAAAATTGAACGAGTCCAAAGACGGGCTACAAGAATGGTGGAAGGTCTTGAGCATAAAGCGTATCAGGAAAGACTTCATGAACTCAATCTGTATAGTCTGGAGGACAGAAGGAAAAGGGGGGACATGATTGAAACATTTAAATATGTTAAAGGGTTAAATAATGTCCAGGAGGGAAGTGTTTTTAATAGGAAAGTGAACACAAGAACAAGGGGACACAATCTGAGGTTAGTTGGTGGAAAGATCAAAAGCAACATGAGAAAATATTATTTTACTGAAAGAGTAGTAGATTCTTGGAACAAACATCCAGCAGACGTGGTAGATAAATCCACAGTAACCGAATTTAAACATGCCTGGGATAAATATATATCCATCCTAAGATAAAATACAGAAAATAGTATAAGGGCAGGCTAGATGGACCATGAGGTCTTTTTATGTCATCAGTCTTCTATGTTTCTATGTTACATTGTCACATTGTTATTACTATTGTTGTGAGCTGCCCCGAGTTTGCGGAGAGGGGCAGCATACAAATCTAATAAATTATTATTATTATTATTATTAATAATAATAATAATAATTACTTAATTATAGCTCCTTTTCCAAAGCAAGAATACTTTGCTGTCTCAATCCATTATGCACGGGCCACTTGCTAAAAGCTTAATTAAGTTTTTGTGTCAATAGGCCTATGCTCTGAACTTTTCGGGTGGGGAGAACTCTACTGCTTTATATGTGAAAATGTACAAAATTGGACACTTCCCAGGAAGCTAAAAGGACAGCAGCCCAGGCGACAAAGCCAAGCCTCCCAAAAGTCGGTTCAGGACAGAAAATTCTGGGAACCCCTGTTGTAGCCTACGAAAGCCCACGGCTGGGTAAACACTCTGTGTCAGCGGAGAATTTGGCAAGCGTTAGAAACAGGCTGACAGGCAGGTGACTGCGGCGTTACAAAACGACATCGCAGAAATTCACTCTGAGCGCTGGTATCACGCAGGCAACTGCAATAATACTGTTCACTCATAAAGCACTGCGAATAATTTCAGACTGGCATTCGATGGTGAATAACTATACTGCTCAAAAAAATAAAGGGGACACACAAATAACACATCCTGGATCTGAATGAATGAAATATTTTCATTGAATACAGCAGTGTTTCCCAACCTTGACAACTTGAAGGTATCTGGACTTCAACTCCCAGAATTCCCCAGCCAGCAAATGCTGGCTGGGGAATTCTGGGAGTTGAAGTCCAAATAGCTTCAAGTTGCCAAGGTTGGGAAACACTGGAATACAGTGTTCCCTCAATTTTCGAACTTCGCGAATAGCCTACCTATACCACGGTTTTTAAAAAAATATTAATTAAAAAACACTTCATGGGTTTTTTTCTATACCACAGTTTCCCCCCCCCCAATGACATCGTACGTCATCGCCAAACTAATAATTTTTGCAAATAAATAATAAAAATAATAATTATTGTTAATAAATAATTATGTTTATAAATATCAGGATCACTAAGTGTCTTATTCAATGGTGAGTACCAGTAATAATGGTGAGAAAATGGTTCTTAATGGAATGGGAAATGGTAATTTAGGGGTTTAAAGAGTTAAGGGAAGGCTTGTGATACTGTTCATAGCCAAAAATAGTGTATTTACTTCCGCATCTCTACTTTGCGGAAATTCGACTTTCGCGGGCGGTCTCAGAACGCATCCCCCACGAAAATCGAGGGAACACTGTACTTTGTTCTGTACAAAGTTGAATGTGCACAACAGCATGTGAAATTGATTGTCAATCAGTGCTGCTTCCTAAGTGGACAGTTTGATTTCACAGAAGTTTCATTTACTTGGAGTTATATTGTGTTGTTTAAGTGTTCCCTTTATTTTTTTGAGCAGGGTATATCGGCAAGGAGGAAAGAATAATATCATCTAAGGCCAGTAAAGCGCAGCCATTCGTAGCCCTACTGGAACGTTCCGGGGAGGAGAGAGCACGCACAACCACCCTTTAGCTTTCTGCGCATGCGCAGAATCGTGCCCGAAGCACAAAAAGAACAAATGACAGACAGCATGATTTGTTGAGGAGCACAGTCAAATTTTAAGGTTTTGTACTGAACCCACAAGGTTCAGTATGATAACAGATTAGGCAAGTAGCTCAATTTTCTTTAATTGCTATAAAAGTTCATTTCTACATAATGATTGAAATGGTTACAGCGTTTATGGGGTAAAAAAACATACTATTTAATTATTTCCTATTTTAAAAGTAATTAAGGATCGTACTATGATACTAGAGAAGGAAGGACAATAAAAAAAGTGTTTATTCAATAAATAATACAATAATTTACTACCCCCACTGCCCCCCCACCCCGCGGGGGACAGCAGCCCATCACTAGGGAAACCCGAAGTGGGGTTAGAGTCGGGTTTCTACAGACATGCCAAAATTACATGCCTAATAAATCAATACTTTGAGGAATATGCCTACCAGGCAGTTTTGATTCCATTACATAGAAACATAGAAGATTGACAGCAGAAAAAGACCTCATGGTCCATCTAGTCTGCCCTTATACTATTTCCTGTATTTTATCTTAGGATGGATATATGTTTATCCCAGGCATGTTTAAATTCAGTTACTGTGGATTTACCAGCCACGTCTGCTGGAAGTTTGTTCCAAGGATCTACTACTCTTTCAGTGAAATAATATTTTCTCATGTTGCTTTTGATCTTTCCCCCAACTAACTTCAGATTGTGCCCCCTTGTTCTTGTGTTGACTTTCCTATTAAAAACACTTCCCTCCTGAATCTTATTTAACCCTTTAACCTATTTAAATGTTTCGATCATGTCCCCCCTTTCCCTTCTGTCCTCCAGACTGTACAAATTGAGTTCATTATGTCTTTCCTGATAAGGTTTATGCTTAAAATCTTCCAACATTTTTATAGCCCGTCTTTGGACCTGTTCAATTTTATAATATCTTTTTGTGCATGAGGCCTCCAGAACTGAACACAGTATTCCAAATGTGGTATCACCAGCGCTCTATGCAGCGGAATCACAATCTCCCTCTTCCTGCTTGTTATACCTCTAGCTATGCGGCCACGCCTTCTACTTGCTTTCCCTACTGCCTGACCGCACTGTTCACCCATTTTGAGACTGTCAGAAATCACTACCCCTAAATCCTCCTCTTCTGAAGTTTTTGCTAACACAGAACTGCCAATACAATACTCAGATTGAGGATTCCTTTTGCCCCATTATTTTACATTTGGAAACATTAAACTGCAGTTTCCATTGCTTTGACCTCTTATCTAGTAAAGCTAAATCATTTGCCATATTACAGACGCCTCCGGGAATATCGACCCTATTGCACATTCTACTTGCTTTCCCCACCGCCTGACCGCACTGTTCACCCATTTTGAGATTGTCATTGGGTGTGTTAACTGGAAACCCAACACTCGCATTCCGTGGGCTGGATGTGCCACACCTTGGCCACTCCCACACCCAGTTTAGTGAATGGGGGGACAACACGGTCGTGACTCTCCTGGGCTACAGCCACTATAAGGCAGGTAGGTAGTCACGCTTGGCACCTGTCTGCAACCCACCTTCTGAAGTTTGTCGGCTTTCTCGTAGTAGCCCTCCAGCTCCTTCTGCAGGGCTTCATTATCTTCAGACAACATCGCCACCATTTGCTGGGCTCGCTGTACTATCGTGAAGGCGTCTGGCGTGAGGGGCTGCTGGCTAGGCGGCGTTGCGGGCAGAGACTGGGATGCGGTGGCCATTGAGAGAGGCGGCAGAGATGCGGAGTGCAGGGGGCCGCTAAGCGAGGAGGTCTGGGAGGACATTGGGCTGTGTTCCTGGGGGGTTGGCAGTGATGGAAAAGACGATGCACATTGACGACTACAAAAAAAGGAATACATTTCAGTTGGATTACTTTACACTTAAAAGAGGTCCGTTGCAAAGAGCTTGCAATTACCGAAATTATCAAATGAAGAAATTATTTAGAAAAATTTGTAACACAATTTCTGTTGAGTTTGATTTTTGAGCCTTTTTATAGTTAATTAGGCATGCTGGTTTCAAAACTGAAGTTACTTTTCTTCTACCACGTCAAGTTTTTTCTCTACATCTTATATATAATATTGAATTTTTTCCTCATTGCTTATTTGTCCCCTATAATCATTAAGTGTCGTACCTCATGATTCTTGACAAATATATCTTTACTTTTGTGTTCACTGAGAGCATATGCAGAATGCAGCTGTGAGAGCTATCATGGGCTTTCCTAAATATGTCCATGTCACACCAACACTCCACAGTCTGCATTGGTTGCCGATCAGTTTCCGGTCACAATTCAAAGTGTTGGTTGTGACATATAAAGCCCTTCATGGCACCGGACCAGAATATCTCCGGGACCGCCTTCTGCTGCACGAATCCCAGCGACCAGTTAGGTCCCACAAAGTTGGCCTTCTCCGGGTCCTGTCAACTAAACAATGTCGTTTGGCGAGACCCAGGGGAAGAGCCTTCTCTGTGGCGGCCCCGACCCTTTGGAACCAACTCCCCCCAGATATCAGAGTTGCCCCCACCCTCCTTGCCTTTCGTAAGCTTCTTAAAACCCACCTCTGTCGTCAGGCATGGGGGAATTGAGACTTTCCCTCCCCCTAGGCTTATAAAATTTAAGCATGGTATGTCAGTATGTATGATTGGTTTCTAAATTGGGGTTTTAAATTAACTTAAATATTAGATTTGTTTACATTGTATTATTATTGCTGTTAGCCGCCCCGAGTCTGCAGAGAGGGGCAGCATACAAATCTGATTAATAAATAAATATGCACCAAAGACAAATTCCTTGTGTGTCCAATTACACTTGGCCAATAAAGAATTATATCTATCTATAGTTAATTAGGCAACATGAGCATCAAATTGCATTTTTTAGCCATCTTGCTAACTTCCCAGAAAATCTTGGGGCAATCAGCAATGAGCAGAGTGAGTGATTCCACCAAGATTTGAAGGTCATAGAGACACGGTATCAAGGTAGATGGGTTGTACATAGGATGGCTGACTATTGTTGGACCATCAAGCGAGAATGTCCACAGATTAAACACTCCAGAAAAAGCTATAAGTGAAAAAAATTACCTTAATATGTATAATTAACATTCAATTAAAAAAAACTATTTTTATGAACACAATTTAACTTGCAGCAACTATTAAAGCCTCTGTATGAATAAAATTATTCTTTGTAAACAGTGTATTTTACAGGCTCGACTACAGTAACGCTCTCTACATGGGGCTATCTTTGAAAAGTGTTCGGAAACTTCAGATCGTGCAGAATGCAGCTGCGAGAGCAATCATGGGCTTCCCCAAAAATGCCCATGACACACCAACACTCCGCAGTCTGCATTGGTTGCCGATCAGTTTCCGGTCACAATTCAAAGTGTTGGTTATGACCTATAAAGCCCTTCATGGCACTGGGTCCCATCAATTAAACAATGTCGTTTGGCGGGACCCAGGGGAAGAACCTTCTCTGTGGCAGCCCCAGCCCTCTGGAATCAACTCCCCCCAGAGATTAGAATTGCCCCCACCCTCCTCGCCTTTCGTAAGCTTCTTAAAACCCCCCTCTGCCGTCAGGCATGGGGGAATTGAGATTCTTTCCCCCTTAGGCCTTTATAATTTATGCATGGTATGTTTTGTATGTATGTTTGGTTTTATAATAAGGGTTTTTAATTGTTTTACTATTGGATTGTCACATGTTGTTTTATCACTGTTGTTAGCCGCCCCGAGTCCACGTAGAGGGTCGGCATACAAATCCAATAAATAAATAAATAAAAATAAATATATATTTTGTAAGTTTTCCTTTCCTTTATATGCACAATTTGTGTGAGCTTAAAAAGTTGACACCATAGACAAAAACTGTGGTTATTTCAGGATCCAGAGGCCAAAAGTTAATTGAAAACAAGTCACAGATTTAAGACAATGAAGTTGCTGTTCCCCCAGTGTAATATTATTTACGTAATGAAGAAAAGAGGAAAAACTGTGCAAGGATCTGGGGTTTTTACCATAGGAGACCAAAAGAAATAGTAAAAAAAATTACCTGGTTATGCCGTATTCTGGGGGCCCCTGATATCGGACAATCGCAGGCTGGGATGCTGAGTAGGATGCCTTCGCCATTTCTTGAATGGTTCCAGAAGGCTGTTCATTAAAAAACACGCCCGGCTCTTGGCTTTTGCTTCCCGGGGAGCCCCCTTGCTTGATCTTAAACGGATAATCTGGAGGGGGTCCTCTCAGATCCATGCCTTTACTGGACGCCAGTGAAGGGGAAGGCCCTGCGGATTTGACCCCTCTGCTTCTCCCCGAGCAAGGGAGAAGCTGTTTGACCCCGTTCCTCTCCAAGGAAAGCTGCATGATTCTCTCGCTCAAGGAGCGAACGTGCCCTTGTTTCAGTTCCTTCAGGGCTTCGTCTTTGTGCGCCTGTCCACTGTTGGCACGGGCCAAAGTTGGCCTACCTTCCGTTTTAGACTTTGGACCGGTGCTGCTGGCCATGTAGAAGCTGGGCCCGACAACACTAGGCTGCTGGGTTCTAAAAAACTGAGACTGAGCTTTGGCTTCTTCGTAAGAAGGCAATTCTTCGTTGTTCTGCTGAGGCTGCGAGCCTCGGGTCTGCTTCTCCATCCCCGTGTTATCCCCTTGATGTTCCTGGCCTTGTGGTTCCTGGCGCGCCGACTGCTGGACCATTTGTGGGTCTTCGGGCACCAGGTTTTCCGCAGAAGAAGAAGACAGGGTGCTGCTCGCAGTGGAGTTGGAGGGCCCCGCGCTCCCCGTGGCTTGGTGCTGGAGAGCCAGCAGGTTCATATTCTCGTTGGGGTTGCCATAACGCAACTCCTGGATTAACCGCTGCAAAACAGTGCCAGGGACAACATCCTCCGAACCTCTCATTTCCACCTCTGAAGCCTGGAGAAAGCTTGGGGGGTAGAAGGTGCTCGAAGGGTCTTCAGCCCAGGTGCCAAGCAGGAAAAAAGGAAGAGATGGGGGGGGGGGAGGTAAGAGCTGTTATTATTAAATAAATAAATAAATAAATAAATAAATAAATACATACATACATACATACATACATACATACATACATACATACATACGTAACACACACAGTGGTACCTCTACTTATGAACTTAATTCGTTCCATGACCAGGTTCTTGAGTAGAAAATTTTGTAAGTAGAAGCAATTTTCCCCATAGGAATCAATGTAAAAGCAAATAATGTGTGTGATTGGGGAAACCACACGGAGGGGGGAGGCCCTGTTTCCTCCCAGGAGATTCCTAGAGATGCTCCACGGAGGCTTCTCCCTGCCTTTTCCGGCCCTGTTTCCTCCCAGGAGATTCCTAGAGATGCTCCACGGAGGCTTCTCCCTGCCTTTTCCGGCCCTGTTTCCTCCCAGGAGATTCCTAGAGATGCCCCACAGAGGCTTCTCCCTGCCTTTTCCGGTTACAGTTTCGGAGGCTCGGGTTTGTAAGTGGAAAATGGTTCTTGAAAAGAGGCAAAAAAATCTTGAACACCCGGTTCTTATCTAGAAAAGTTCATAAGTAGAGGTGTTGTTAGGTAGAGGCACAACTGTATATATAAAACATTTCTCAGACCAATCCTAGAATACAGCTCACCTGTATGGAACCCACATTGCATATCTGACATAAACACCATTGATAGAGTCCAGAAATATTTCACAAGAAGGGTCCTTCACTCCTCTTCTCGCAACAAAATAGCTTACTCCACCAGACTTGAAATTCCTCGATTAGACAACTTATAACTCCGTCGCCTCTGTTCCAACTTAACTATAGTTCATAAAATCATATACCAAAATATCCTTCCTGTTAGTGACTACTTCACCTTCAACCGCAACAACACACCAGCATGTAAGTGATTTAAACTAAATGTCAACCGCTCTAAACTAGGCTGCAAAAAATCCGACTTCAGCAATAGAGTAATCAACGCCTGGAATGCACTACCTGATTCTGTGGTTTCTACTCCTAATCCCAAAACCTTTAACCTTAGATTATCTGCAACTGACCTCTCCCCCTTTCTAAGAGGTCTATAAGGGGCGTGCATAAGCGCACCATTGTGCCTACCGTCCCTGTCCTACTGTCCTATTGTTTTTTATTATTACTTTTTATCATTACTTTTCTAATGTTATGTTAATACAAATTACCACCCTATAAACCCTTCCACCCTTCCACCTCTCACAATACTAGACAACACAGTATCAACAGTAGAGACCTTCAAATTTCTAGGTTCTATCATATCTCAAGACCTAAAATGGTCACCTAACATCAAAAACATCATCAAAAAAGCACAACAAAGAATGTTCTTTCTGCGCCAGCTCAGGAAGCTCAAACTGCCCAAGGAGCTGCTGATTCAGTTCTACAGAGGAATCATTGAGTCTGTCATCTGCACCTCTATAACTGTCTGGTTTAGTGCTGCAACTCAACAGGACCGACACAGACTTCAGAGGATAATCAGAATTGCAGAAAAAACAATTGCTGCCAATCTGCCTTCCATTGAGGACCTGTATACTGCACGAGTCAAAAAGAGGGCGGGTAAAATATTTACTGACCCCTCGCATCCTGGACACAAATTGTTTCAACTCCTACCCTCAAAACGTCGCTACAGAGCACTGCACACCAAGACAACTAGACACAAGAACAGTTTTTTCCCGAACGCCATCACTCTACTAAACAAATAATTCCCTCAAAACTGTCAGACTTTCTACTAAATCTGCACTTCTATTCTACTAGTTTTTCTCATCATTCCTATCACCCATTTCCTCCCATGTTGACTGTACAACTGTAACTTGTTGCTTATATCCTAAGATTTTTATTAATATTGCTTCTTCATTGCTTATTTGACCCCTATGACAATCATTAAGTGTTGTATCACATGATTCTTGACAAATGTATATTTTATTTTATGTACGTTGAGAGCATATGCACCAAGACAAATTCCTTGTGTGTCCAATCACACTTGGCCAATAAAAATTCTATTCTATTCTATTCTATTCTATTCTATAATTGTTTGACAAATATAAATAAATAAATAAATGAATAAATACAAAAAGAAAAAAGAAAAACCAAAACATACATACATATAAACATATAAAACATAAAAAGAAACTACCCCCACCCCCCCCACAAAACATCTACAATACTATGTTACATTTATAGTCTTTTGGATATGTACATAGTTATAATTTGTACTTTGTTTTTCTTCTAGTGGCTTATTTGTATTTATTCATATTCCTCTTTCTCTATGTACATGTGTTTATCTTTTACGTAGAAGACATAACTGTCAACTATTCTGTTGACTTTCGTAGCTTTGCGATCTAAGGATATGGTGTCTATATCAGATACATCCTGTTCTTTATTTTAGTTTTTTTGTTCTATTTTATTTTGTGTATTTAGCAATTGTCTAATTGTAGGTAAGTGTTTGGTTTTGTTATTCACACAACTTTTTTGTGGGGGAGAATACATCACTGTGAATAGCATCTTGCGGGTAAGATAAGCGGTCTGTAACTTTTATAAATAAATCAGTAAATATTATATAGAAGTTGGTCCCACTGAGGATTGTCTCAAAGGTGCTTTTTTTTCCCTTTCAAATTGCAACTAGATTTTCTTGTGGTTCCCCCCCCCCCCCTTTGAAAAGCTTTCACTTCTCATCCAAGAAGCTGGTTCAGTTCTGTAGACCAGTAGAAATGATGAAGCTAGTTGGATGAGAAGCGAAATATTTTCAATGAAAAAACAACAACAACCAATAGCCTTTTAGGGGAAAATAAAGCATATTTGGGACAACCATGACCTGGTTTATTGAGGATTTCCACAAACAAGATCCAGTTAAGAAATGAGGCCACTGAAGTAATATTGGAAATTTGTCTGTCTACCCATTTATTTCTATTTTTTTGGTAACATTTCATAACTTTTTCATACTGTTCTACTACAGTGGTACCTCTACTTAAGAACTTAATTTGTTCCGTGACCAGGTTCTTAAGTAGAAACGTTCTTAAGTAGAAGCAATTTTTCCCATAGGAATCAATGTAAAAGTAAATAATGCGTGGAAACCCATTAGGAAAGAAATAAAAGCTCAGAATTTGGGTGGGAGGAGGAGGAGGAAGAAGAAGAGGAGACAGTCGCTGCAGAAGGTAGAAGGTGAGCACCCCCTTTTGCCTTTCTGCACCCAGACGCTCTGGGAGGCAACCTCGCGCTGGGTGTATGGGAGCCGCTCCGAGTCTATGGAGAGGGGCGGCATACAAATCTAATAAATAAATACCTCCGGGACCATCCCCTGCCGCACGAATCCCAGTGGCCGATAAGATCCCACAGAGTTGGCCTTCTCCGGGTCCCGTCGACTAAACAATGTCGTCTGGCGGGCCCCAGGGAAAGAGCCTTCTCTGTGACGACCCCAGCCCTCTGGAATCAAGTCCCCCCAGAGATTAGAATTGCCCCCACCCTCCTTGTCTTTCGTAAATTGTTTAAGTCCCACCTGTATCACCCCGCATGGGGGAATTGAGACATCTCCCCCAGGCTTTTATATGCGTTTGGTGCATGGTTTTTAAATGATGGGTTTTTTAGATGTTTTTTAATATTAGATTTGTTTACATTGTAACACTGTTATTATAATTGTTGTGAGCCGCCCCGAGTCTTCGGAGAGGGGCGGCTTACAAATCTAATAAATTATTATTATTATTATTATTATTATTATTATTATTATTATTATTAAATAAATAAATGGGAGGCAGTATGAGGGAGTCACCACAGCAAAGTGGTTTATTCCCTCTTCAAGCACCCACAGGAAGGAAAATGCTTTGTTCGCTCTGAGCTGCCAAAGCCTCCTTAAGCGCCACCGAAAGGCTCCTCTTGCAGCCCAGAACAGCCGAGATGGCCGGGATTAAAGGGGGAATGGCAGGAAACTGGCCGGGCCTTCGTGCCGCTCTCAAATTTCCTGGGAAACTTTTCCGGGCTCGGGTTCTTAAGTAGAAAATGGTTCTTAAGTAGAGACAAAAAAATCTTGAACATTCTTACCTAGAACGGTTTATAAGTAGAGGTACCACTGTGCAAGGACATAATTTTATCCATACAATGACATTTTATTCATGGATTTTATTTATTTTGCTCAGCTGGGCTTCGGAAGAAATAAAGGTCAGTATAAACACAGGGCAGGAAGAAATAAAGGTCAGTATAAACACAGGGCAGGAGGGTCCTCTTTCAAGTGTCACCAGCAGGCGACTACCAGTTCGGGCGAACTGGTCCAAACTGGGAAGAACCCACCCCTGAAAAATTGAGATCCAAGAAACTGGTGACAGAAGATCCAATTAGAGATAACGAGGGGAAAAAACTTACCTTCAATGTTACTGACCGCTTCTACCGTTAATGGGGAACCATCTTGCCTATGGCCAAACAGATGAGGATCTGTGTGAAGATAGTCAGGGCCTTCCAGTACCTGCACAGGAGTACTGGAAGTATAGCAGATCGAGGTGGGGCCTAGGGAGAAAATTTTTAAAAGTATTATATATTTATTACTTGTTTGATTTAGAACAAGAAGCAATGGGTGGAAACTAATGGAAACTGCAGTTTAATGTTTCCAAATGTAAAATAATGCACTTGGGGAAAAGGAATCCTCAATCTGAGTATTGTATTGGCAGTTCAGTGTTGGCAAATACTTCAAAAGAAAAGGATTTAGGGGTAGTGATTTCTGACAGTCTCAAAATGGGTGAACAGTGCAGTCAGGCGGTAGGGAAAGCAAGTAGGATGCTTGGCTGCATAGCTAGAGGTATAGCAAGCAGGAAGAGGGAGATTATGATCCCGCTATATAGAATGCTGGTGAGACCACAATTGGAATACTGTGTTCAGTTCTGGAGACCTCACCTACAAAAAGATATTGACAAAATTGAACGGGTCCAAAGACGGGCTACAAGAATGGTGGAAGGTCTTAAGCATAAAACGTATCAGGAAAGACTTAATGAACTCAATCTGTATAGTCTGGAGGACAGAAGGAAAAGGGGGGACATGATCGAAACATTTAAATATATTAAAGGGTTAAATAAGGTCCAGGAGGGAAGTGTTTTTAATAGGAAAGTGAACACAAGAACAAGGGGACACAATCTGAAGTTAGTTGGGGGAAAGATCAAAAGCAACATGAGAAAATATTATTTTACTGAAAGAGTAGTAGATCCTTGGAACAAACTTCCAGCAGACGTGGTAGATAAATCCACAGTAATTGAATTTAAACATGCCTGGGATAAACATATATCCATCCTAAGATAAAATACAGAAAATAGTATAAGGGCAGACTAGATGGACCATGAGGTCTTTTTCTGCCGTCAGACTTCTATGTTTCTATATTTCTATGATTTTATGCTTTTTTCCAGATGCATAAAATTATTAGATGCATTAAAATGACCATATGTATGTCTATAAAGCACTAATAAGTTGGCCAGGCTTGCTGTAACCCTCTAAACCCCCATCTTGTAGATTTCAGCTCTATTCTGGATGCGCCTGCAATTTATGGCAGCTCTCAGCATGGAACCCAACATTATCGGAAAGCATCAGATTTCAATGGTGCTTCAGAAACTTTTAATTCTCCCCCTTTTCTGCCTCAATGTGTTGTATGAACAAAATTTACGGCAGTTTTCAAAAGCCTTGGGACAGGAATGCCATGGCAACCTTAGCTGTAAAAATGATTTAAGATCGTGTTTTTGCCCAAACTCGCTAGGAAAACAGACCAACATAATAGATAAGACGAGGGAAAATATTGCGACAGAATGATGACCCCAATACTCCAACTCTCAAAGTGAAATGATATAATTTTTGTATCTGCCTTAAACTGCTACCTCTGGTGAAATGCACACTTTTCATTTCATTGTCTATTCTGGTAAATGTTTATGTTTGGTCGCTGGAAGATGAAATGAATCCCTAGAGCAAAATTGTACAGGCCATTCTCGGGTTTGTGTGAGAGAGATAATAACAGCTTTGAAAGTGCAGCACTGGGCCAATTTTAGATAGGGACATACTATCTGATCACTTGTCCAGGATCGTCATCCACTATTAATTCTGTGCCAAATTTTACTCCTCCATTGAGCTAGCACCAAATTAGCAGATTCCCAGTTGTTTTTGCTGTTTTTTATTATCCCTATGGGAATTTTCCTGTATGCATAGCAACAGAGTAAATCAAAACTTTCTTGTTTAGCCTTAGTGGAAGGATGGAAGGCTGAGTCAACCTTGAGCCGGTGATGAGATTTGAACCGCTGACCTTCAGATCTACAAATCAGCTTCAGTGGCCTGCAATACAGCACTCTACCTGCTGCGCCACCCCGGCTCATTATTATTTATTAGATTTATTAGATTTGTATACCGCCCCTCTCCGCAGACTCCATCCTTCCAAGGTGGGTAAAGGGGACCCAGATTGTTGGGGTCAATATGCTTACTCTCTGTAAACCGCTTAGAGTAGGCTATAAAGCACTTCACAGCAGTATATAATAGCATTTAGCCTTATAGACCGCTTCATAGTGCTTTTACAGCTCTCTCTAAGCGGTTTACAGAATCAGCATATCACCCCCAACTATCTGGGTCTTCATTTTCCCCACCTCGGAAAGATGGAAGGCGAATCAACCTTCTGCCAGTGGTGAAATTTGAACTGCTGAACAGCAACTAGCAGTTAGCGGACGTAGCCTGCAGTGCTGAACTCTAACCACTGCGCCACCCCAGCTTTTATAAGCCTAAACTCTATATCAATGTAAATTAATTAACAAATTCATCTCTTTTTCAAACAAACATAAGGCTGGATGATGCTCATTCTTCAATGATGATTTCTAATAGAAACATAGAAACATAGAAGTCTGACGGCAGAAAAAGACCTCATGGTCCATCTAGTCTGCCCTTATACTATTTTCTGTATTTTATCTTAGGATGGATCTATGTTTATCCCAGGCATGTTTACATTCAGTTACTGTGGATTTACCAACCATGTCTGCTGGAAGTTTGTTCCAAGGATCTAGTCTAATATTCCAAGGATAATAGTCTAATATTTATTTTCATCTGTCCAGTCCAACATGCTCTCTACCACCACCAGACTGCCAAATTCAGAAAACACACACACAAGTAACAAGTCAACTGGGGCAGCGCGCATCATGTATATTACTGGGACAGAACATGCCAATTTTCACCCTGTTTTTTGGTGATTTGATAATTTACACACACATTACATCAAATAAAGACAAGCACTAGTAAGTTAGTGCTTACTATTGAGTTAGTTAGTTAGTTAGTTAGTTAGTTAGTTAGTTAGTTAGTTAGTTAGCTAGCTAGCTAGCTAGGTAGACTAGTTAGACCTCTCTGGGCACAATGAGAATATATCAGCTGAACAAAACTCCGCATTGGTGACAGGAAGGGCATCCAGGCAGTAAACACTCTGCTATCTCCATTCAGTTGCCCAGACACCATGTTGCAAGGGATTATAGGGTTGTTAAAAGAAGATGATTCATTTTTTTCATGAGTTCTTCAACTTTAATCTGAACTATCTCTCAATGGATCCAATTCTGGCACTTTTTGATGACACTTGCCAAAAAATCAAGTTATGTCATTTTCATTGTAGCTCATAGTTGAAGTGCAGCTACTGCTGATTAGCAAATTGTGTCTCATCAGCATTTAGCTCATACATACACAACTTGAGAATCCTGAATTTCAGGTGTGAACACCCTTTGAACAGCTGTCTAGTCCATGAAAAACTGAAATATCCACACACGATAGAAGAAGAAAAAACATTTCTAGGGTTGGTGTGTCTCTCCACACCCTCTGGTAATTATTTGCAATTTTTGCAGCCAAAATTGGTGCTTCTAAAACAGTGGTTCTCAACCTTTCTAATGCCATGACCCCTTAATACAGTTCCTCATGTTGTGGTGTTCCCCAACCATAAGTCTACCGCCAATTCTTCCAACAGAGTGTTAAGTTAATTGGCAGGAAGGTCAGAGGGATACCCCTACTGTAAACACCTAACTGTTTGGATTGTAAAAATATACTGCTCAAAAAAATAAAGAGAACACTCAAATAACACATCGTAGATCTAAATGAATGAAATATTCTCATTGAATACTTTGTTCTGTATAATAATAATAACAATAATAATTTATTAGATTTGTATGCCGCCCCTCTCCGAAGACTCAGGGTGGCTCACAACAATAATAAAAACAATATTATAGTAGAACAAATCTAACATTAAAAAACATATAAAACCCTATCATATTTAAAAAACCAAACAACACATTCATACCAAACATAAAACAAAATATAAAAGAGCCTGGGGGAAAGGTGTCTCAACTCCCCCATGCCTGGCGATATAAGTGAGTCTTGAGTAGTTTACAAAAGACAGGGAAGGTGGGGGCAGTTCTAATCTCCGGGGGTAGTTGATTCCAGAGGGCCGGGGCTGCCACAGAGAAGGCTCTTCCCCTGGGGCCCGCCAAACGACATTTGATAAGTCGATGGGACCCGGAGAAGGCCAACTCTGTGGGACCTTATCGGCCGCTGGGATTTGTGCGGTAGCAGGCGGTTCCGGAGGTACTCTGGTCCAATGCCATGTAGGGCTTTAAAGGTCATAACCAACACTTTGAATTGTGACCGGAAACTGATCGGCAGCCAATGCAGACTGCGGAGTGTTGAAGAAACGTGGGCGAATCTTGGAAGCCCCACGATGGCTCTCGCGGTTGCGTTCTGCACGATCTGAAGTTGAATGTGCACAACAGCATGTGAAATTTATTGTTAATCAGTATTGCTTCCTAAGTGGACAGTTTGATTTCACAGAAGTTTGATTTCCTTGGAGTTATATTGTGTTGCCCCTTTATTTTTTTTGAGCAATGTATGTTCCAAGGCACCAGAATAGAAGATTTAGTTCCTAACACCATGCGAAATTTGTTTTTTTCCCATGGTCTTAGGCAACTCCTGTGAAATGGTCATTCACTGGTCTAAACAGTAGGTCACAGAGATAAGAGATAAGGGCAATAACGCAAAGAGAGTAGGCCCCATATTTATTTATTTCCCACCTTTATTATTTTTATAAATTACTCAAGGCAGCAAACATACAGTGTCCAACATGCCTTCTTCCTTCTATTATCCCCACAAGAACAATCCTGTGATGTTTGTTGGGCTAAGGGAGAGTAACTGCCCAAAGTTCCCCAGTTGGTTTTCATGGTTAAACCGGGACTTGAACTCAGTGTCCCATTTTTTCTAGCCTGTGCTTTAGCCCCTAAACCAAACTGGCTCTCCATATAATATCAGACTGGTATTTTTCCTGGTTTAAGAGGAGGAGTTTTGGAACTGTGGCTGTTGTTTCTCTACTTCAGAACAGTGCCAATTTTCACCAGTAGCCATCATAGGGAACTACTGGGATGCCATATAGCGGTCCTACTCCTGTAAGGTCACATTAAAACAAACCAAAACCAGAAATAATGCATGAGTTTCTTGCTTTATAAAATTCACTTAGAAACATAGAAACATAGAAGTCTGACGGCAGAAAAAGACCTCATGGTCCATCTAGTCTGCCCTTATACTATTTCCTGTATTTTATCTTAGGGTGGATATATGTTTATCCCAGGCATGCATTCAGTTACTGTGGATTTATCAACCACGTCTGCTGGAAGTTTGTTCCAAGGATCTACTACTCTTTCAGTAAAATAATATTTTCTCATGTTGCTTTTGATCTTTCCCCCAACTAACTTCAGATTGTGTCCCCTTGTTCTTGTGTTCACTTTCCTATTAAAAACACTTCCCTCCTGGACCTTATTTAACCCTTTAACTGTGTTTAACATATTTAAATGTTTCGATCATGTCCCCCCTTTCCCTTCTGTCCTCCAGACTATACAGATTGAGTTCATTAAGTCTTTCCTGATACGTTTTATGCTTAAGACCTTCCACCATTCTTGTAGCCCGTCTTTGGACCCGTTCAATTTTGTCAATATCTTTTTGTAGGTGAGGTCTCCAGAACTGAACACAGTATTCCAAATGTGGTCTCACCAGCACTCTATATAGCGGGATCACAATCTTCCTCTTCCTGCTTGTTATACCTCTAGCTATGCAGCCAAGCATCTTTCCACCTTGCCATTCGCTCTACAGCTTTCCTTCGTTTTAATTCAGTGTTTTAACCTCGAAACTCTTTGAGGTGAGCTTTATAGGACTTAAGAATTCCTGAGGCTGAGAAACACTGCCTTAAAAAATTTCATTCGTGGTTTTTTTGCATCAAATGTACAGGTGAAACTCAAAAAATTAGAATATCATGCAATATCTCATATCTTTCAGTAACGCAACTTAAAAGGTGAAGAGCCCTTCACTCCTCCACTCGAAACAGAATACCCAATGAGACTAGACTTTCAATCCTGGGCTTAGAAAGTTTAGAACTAAGACGCCTTAAACAAGATCTAAGTATTGCCCACAAGATCATATGCTGCAACGTCCTGCCTGTTGGCGACTACTTCAGCTTCAACCACAACAACACAAGAGCACACAACAGATTTAAACTTAATATTAACCGCTCCAAACTTGACTGTAAAAATATGACTTCAGTAACCGAGTTGTCGAAGTGTGGAACTCATTACCGGACTCCATAGTGTCATCCCCAAACCCCCAACACTTTACCCTTAGATTATCTACGGTTGACCTATCCAGATTCCTAAGAGGTCAGTAAGGGGCGAGTACAAGTGCACTAGAGTGCCTTCCGTCCCCTGTCCTATTGCTCTCCTATATCTCCTATTCCTTTTTTCTATTCCTATATCTCTTCTTTTATTCTTTCATTGATATGTTATATTACTATACCTTCTTTTCTATTATTCCTTAGATATATTTTACTATGAGTATCTCCTCTATAACCTTCATCATGTATTTTACTATGTGTATATAGATATATACCCACTAAAACCCTCATTGTGTATTGGACAAAATAAATAAATAAAAATAAATAATATATGAGAGAGACTCATTACACGCAAGGTAAGATCCCCTCCAAGGTCAGACACAGCCCCAATGCTGTGAATGAAATAGAGTTTGACACCCCTGAGCTAGAGCATCTCTCAGTTAACAAATTTGAATTTTTCTGTTTTGCGTGCATCTCTGAAAAAGGAAGGCTGTTTTCCATAGGACCTTAAATTAGCTGCTACTTGATATTCCAGCTAGCATGCATAAAAATTAAAACTGCTGCATCAGTAATGTTTTGCTTAGCTTTTATCTCAAGGTGACTTCATAGAAAACCTTTTAACATTCCTGCACCTGTATAATCTTTAGGTATAACATTTGCACATGTCAGATAAACTCAGCCACATGTGTGTAAAGAAAGGAACAAAATATTAAAGCTATCATCTCGCCTTTGACGTAAAGAAATATTCCATTTACACATAAAACATAACAAATACACAGGGGCATTCTACCAATTAGAAAACATCCTTTACATACTCAACAAATACTATTGGGGGAAAAAACCTTGACACATAGACCGCTTAATTAAAACATTTAGTATCTGCTTCAAAAAGCTGGAATCACAACCAAATGCTTAGAATGGCATTCGATGACCAGACTACCTCCGGAACCACCTGCTACCGCACGAATCCCAGCGACCGATAAGGTCCCACAGAGTTGGCCTTCTCCGGGTCCCGTCGACTAAACAATGTCATTTGGCGGGCCCCAGGGGAGGAGCCTTCTCTGTGGCGGCCCCGGCCCTCTGGAACCAACTCTCCCCCGGAGATTAGAATTGCCCGCACTCTCCCTGTCTTTCGTAAACTACTCAAGACTCATTTATACCGCCAGGCATGGGGGAGTTGAGATATTCCTTCCCCCTAGGCCATTACAAGTTATGCATGGTATGTCTGTGTGTATGTTTGGTCTTATAATAAGGGTTTTTAGTTGTTTTATTATTGGATTGTCACATACTGTTTTTATCATTGTTGTTAGCCGCCCTGAGTCTATGGAGAGGGGCGGCATACAAATCCAATAAATAATAATTATTATTAGTAGTAGTAGTAGTAGTAATAGTATTATTATTATTATTATTATTATTATTATTATTATTATTATTATTATTATTTATGGGAAGATTATCTGAGTTTCCAAATACCTACTGCCAAAATTTATCAAGAAACTATCAGAGCCATATATAAACATTCAAATTTAATGGAGTGTTCCTCAACCTTGAGGAAGACACTTAAATATGTGTGGACTTCAATATCTAGGATTCCCCAGGTAGAATGACTGGCTGTGGAATTCTGCAAGTTGAAGGCCTCTTCAAGTGGTTTCCTCAAGGTTAAAAACATAGAAACATAGAAGTCTGACGGCAGAAAAAGACCTCATGGTCCATCTAGTCTGCCCTTATACTATTTCCTGTATTTTATCTTACAATGGATATATGTTTATCGCAGGCATGTTTAAATTCAGTTACTGTGGATTTACCAACCATGTCTGCTGGAAGTTTGTTCCAAGGATCTACTACTCTTTCAGTAAAATAATATTTTCTCACGTTGCTTTTGATCTTTTCCCCAACTAACTTCAGATTGTGTCCCCTTGTTCTTGTGTTCACTTTCCTATTAAAAACACTTCATTAGGAAATTATCCCAAAATAAAATAAACCAAAGGGCAATTTACATTACGGTCATTGAACAGGCTGTGGAGCAGATGGGAACCCTGTATGGCGCTGAAGGAAGAACTTAAGCCAATAGTGATAGCAAGAGGGATGACAGGAGTCAATACGCCCAGAGGCCCATCTCTTCAGCCATTCTAGCTTGTCCTCCTTTATTATTAAAATATATTCTGCCTGTCTGTCTATCAATCAAGCATCTATCATCTATCTAAAACTCTGAAATTGTCCTCTTCCATAAAAAGAGCCTTTCTCTGAAAACGATTTACAGCAATGCTTCCGGAATTCTTCATATGGTTAGAAAATAAGTATAGAAACATAGAAGACTGGTGGCAGAAAAAGACCTCATGGTCCATTCTAGTCTGTCCTTATACTATTTCCTGTATTTTATCTTGGGATGAATATGTTTATCCCAGGCATGTTTAAGTACAGTTATTTATTTATTCAATTTTTATGCCGCCCTTCTCCTTAGACTCGGGGCGGCTTACAACATGTTAGCAATAGCACTTCTTAACAGAGCTAGGCTATTGCCCCCACAATCCGGGTTCTCATTTTACCCACCTCGGAAGGATGGAAGGCTGAGTCAACCTTGAGCCGGTGATGAGATTTGAACCGCTGACCTTCAGATCTACAGTCGGCTTCAGTGGCCTGCAGTACAGCACTCTACCTGCTGCGCCACCCCGGCTCTTACTGTCGATTTACCAACCATGGCTGCTGGAAGTTCGTTCCAAGCATCTACTACTCTTTCAGTAAAATATTTTCTCACGTTGCTTCTGATCTTCCCCCCCAAGTAACCTCAGATTGTGCCCCCTTGTTCTTGTGTTCACTTTCCTATTAAAATAATATTAAAAAGTACACCCTCATCTTGATGGAGAGGTCTGAATGAATGATGTTGGGTGGTGGGAGCATGCATCACTGTGTACTGTCTTTTATGTAGTGTGTATCTCTTATTATTAAAAATTAATAAAATTTATTTTTTTAACAAAAAGAGAGAGAGAGAGAAAGAATGCTGAACCCTACATTGAAGAGCGTCCCAGTAACAATTAGCATCCTAGGATGGAGGCTGTCAACTAAATGTCACACTTGATAAATTTCTACATTTAAACAACTGAAAACGAGGGCTAGCTAGACGTGTTTATGCCCTGGTCTAATTTGAGATTTTCCTAGCAGTATGTTCCAATTTGGGCATTTCAGATGGTTTACAAAAACCCCCTAAGTGAGATTGTACAGAAGGGAGTTGGAAAGTTGTTTTGAGGTCTGGTGAAGTGCCAGCTCCCCAAATACCTCTCTGAAATAATCAGCGCATGTCTTAAATAAAACTGATGCCCAGCAGAAGCAATGTTCCAGTGCATAGGCAGTAGTAGCTTAATTACAGAACTACATGAACTATCTGTAAATACAGTAAATTATGTAGCCGAGTTTCTTTATTGACCTAACTGAAAGTACAGTAAGCCTAATACTGACTCCTTCCTTTCCCTGACCTGAATTTTAGATAATGAAGGCAAGCTGGCTGACTCAATTTCTGGATTTTAGTGAGACTTTTTCATTGTTATCTGCTTATTCCGGCATGTGACTTCCAGCTTGTCCAACACTATGAAAACAGAGCTCTTATCAGGAAGCTCAAACTGCCCAAGGAGCTGCTGATACAGTTCTACAAGGAATCATTGAGCCTGTCGTCTGCACCTCTATAACTGTTTGGTTTGGTTCTGCAACCCACTAAGACCAACAGAGACTTCAGAGGGTTAAAAAAAAGTGTTGGTTATGACCTATAAAGCCCTTCATGGCACCGGACCAGATTATCTTAGGGACCACCTTCTGCTGCACGAATCCCAGCGACCAGTTAGATCCCACAGAGTGGATCTTCTCCGGATCCTGTCAACTAAACAATGTCATTTGGCGGGACCCAGGGGAAGAGCCTTCTCTGTGGCGGCCCCGGCCCTCTGGAACCACATACCAAATCAACTAGATACAAGAACAGTTTTTCCCAAATGCCATCACTCTGCTAAACAAATAATTCCCTCTCAACACTGTCAAATTATTTACTAAGTCTGCACCACTATTACTACTCATTTTTTCTCATCATTCCTATCACCTATGTCCTCCCACTCCCACAGACCGTATAACTGTAACTTGATGGTTGTATCCTTAAAATTTTTAATAATATTGTTTCCTGATTGCTTATTTGACTCCTATGACAATCATTAAGTGTTGTACCTTATGATTCTCGACAAATGTATCTTTTTCTTTTATGTACACTGAGAGCATATGTACCAAAGACAAATTCCTTCTGTGTCCAATCACACTTGGCCAATAAAAAAAATCTAATCTATTCTATTTATCCCTCAACTTGATCTCAGATTCAACCAGCCTTGAAAGAATATTTTCATATAACTAAGTTACAACCAATTTTTGAATTCCATGCCAAAGTTCAAGTTTTACACCTTTCATTTAAAATTACATCCAATTAAGCAAAATGTTTGAGTGAATACTTTTCTCTATTCAGATGGGTTAAGTGATTGATTACGAGCTTGAAGATACCTGTGACAATAATTAAACAGGTCTGATTGAGAAATCACCCAACTCCAATAACATACAGTGGTACCTCGTGATACGAACCCCTCGTGATACGAACCCCTCGTGATACGAACCCCTCGTGATACGAACCTCTCGTGATACGAACCCGGGGTTCGGAAATTTTTTGCCTCTTCTTACGAACTTTTTTCAGCTTACGAACCCACCGCAGATTGCAAAATGGTGCTCCGCTGGCTGCCGCCGCCCAGCTGTCACCTTTTAAAACAGCCGGGGGGCTTCTCGGCGTTCTCCCGAACCCAAACTCGAACTTTTCCGGTTTGGGTTGCTGCTGAGAAGCACCGCCGCCCGGCTGTCACCTTCTGAAACAGCCGGGGGGCTTCTCGGCATTCTCCCGAACGCCAAACCCGGAAGTTCAGGTTCAGGTTCCGGAGGCTGCCAAGAAGCGCCCGGCTGTTTCAGAAGGTTACAGCCAGGCGGCGGCGCCCAGTGGAGCGCCTTTTTGGGATTATTATTATTTTTGCACGGATTAATCGCTTTTACATTGTTTCCTATGAGAAACAATGTTTCATCTTACGAACGTTTCGCCTTACGAACCTACTTCCGGAACCAATTAGGTTCATAAGACGAGGTATTACTGTATTTTAATTTAGTTATGTCCATGCCATTTGCATTTGTTTTATTATTTACAAGAATATATACCTACATACATCAAATGCAAAATGTCTGCCCTGTGGACAATGAAATGAAATAAAGTTTCTCAAACTTGGCTATTTTAAAATACATGGACTTCAACTCCCAGCCCGACGCCTCCCAGGAGAATTCTGGGAGTTGAAGTCCTCCCATCTTAACATGGCTAAGGGGGATAAAGAATAGTGAGTGCCATTTAATTGTGTTTGTATTTCACTGCAAATTGGGATACCGCTGGGAAAAGTGGAAGACTATCAATACTTTTGTCTGCATCCATAAATCTTGCTGTCATGCAATCACAGCTAGGTAATTTCGCATAATTGCAAATGATGCGTCATTGTATGAAGCAAAGTGAACATGGACAAAGAGAAAGAAAAGCCGAAAGCTGGCTGAGGATGAGTGGAAGAAAGTGACAACCAAGTTTGATAAAGATAAAAGGCTACAAATCCCTCTTCAGAATTCTTCATGTGTCCACACGGTTGCTAATATTATCAATAAATTTAAGGTCTATAGGACTATAGACAACCTGCAGGGTTAAGCCACAAGAGGAAAACTATCCCCACATTGAACAGAAGTAGTGTTCAAATGGTGGTGGTGGGGGGGACCAAGGAAAACTTAAGTAAGTAAGTCTAGTTGCCTCCTGAAAAAGCGTCTTTGGGACAACCATGACCTGGATGAATGAGAATCTCTACAGATTTTTAGCTGTGCTATTTGGGGTGGACACCCTTTGAATGGTGTGGGAGTAGGAATAGATCTCCAGAGGACAAATTGCAGACTATAAGAACCAGGAGCGCTACTCAAGTAACCTTGAGGACACAGATAAATCTCCAAGTGTTTCAACCACTCTCCAAAAAGGATGCAAATAATTAGCTCCTGAAGGGACTATACAGGTGAAACTCAAAAAATTAGAATATTGTGCAGATGTTCATTTATTTTGACCAGGTTCGCCTGGTGCACCAGTTGCGGCCCTATTGGGACCGGGACTCACTGCTCACAGTCACTCATGCCCTCATCACCTCGAGGCTCGACTACTGTAATGCTCTCTATATGGGGCTACCTCTGAAAAGTGTTCGGAAACTTCAGATCGTGCAGAATGCAGCTGCGAGAGCAAT
Source organism: Erythrolamprus reginae (assembly GCF_031021105.1). NCBI lineage: Eukaryota > Metazoa > Chordata > Lepidosauria > Squamata > Dipsadidae > Erythrolamprus > Erythrolamprus reginae. The sequence continues at coordinate 12,838,217 of NC_091953.1, read as the reverse complement.
CATGGGCTTCCCTAGGTATGCCCATATTACACCAACACTGCGCAGTCTGCATTGGTTGCCGATCAATTTCCGGTCACAATTCAAAGTGTTGGTTATGACCTATAAAGCCCTTCATGGCATCGGACCAGAATATCTCCAGGACCGCCTTCTGCCGCACGAATCCCAGAGACCGATTAGGTCCCACAGAGTTGGTCTTCTCCAGGTCCCGTCGACTAAACAATGTCTGGCGGGTCCCAGGGGAAGAGTCTTCTCTGTGGCGGCCCCGACTCTCTGGAACCAGCTCCCCCTGGAGATTAGAACTGCCGCCACCCTCCTTGCCTTCCGTAAACTCCTTAAAACTCACCTCTGCCGTCAGGCATGGGGGAATTGAAGCATTTTCCCCCCCCCTCTCACGCGGGCCTATACAATTTATGTATGGTATGTCTGTGTGTATGTCTGGTTTAATAATAGGGTTTTTAAATGTTTTTTAAATTTATTAGATTTGTTGTGAATTGTTCTATTGTATGTTGTGAGCCGCCCCGAGTCTACGGAGAGGGGCGGCATACAAATCAAATCAAATCAAATCAAATCAAATCAAATCAAATCAAATAAATAAATAAATAAATAAATAAATAAATAAATAAATAAATAAATAAATAAATAAATAAATTTCAATGATGTAACTTAAAAGGTGAAACTTAATATATGAGAGATGCTCTAAACATGCAAGGCAAGATAGTTCAAGCTCGTTGGTCCACTGTGCTTCCTTAAGTCCAGGGTCAATGCAGCTGTCTACCAGGAAATTTTGTAGCACTCCATGCTTCCATCCGCATATGAGCTTTATGGGGATGGTGACTTAAATTTTCCAGAAGGTCTTGGCCCACACTGCCAAAAGCACCAAAACCTGCTTTGATGACCGTAGGATTACTGTGCTTGATTGGCCAGCAAACCCGCCTGACTTGAACCCCATAGAGAATCTATAGACTATCTGAGGTTAAAAGATTTTGGGGTTTGGGTGTTGAGTTGGTGTTGAGAGAGAGCAAAAAGAGTGATGATGAATCAGAGGATGAGCCTGTTAGACGCAAGAATGAGACGAAGTATTAGCAGCTAAAAGTATTTGAGGAGAAAAGGATCTGTACATTAGTAGCTCTATGGAACACTTGGCCACGCCTTGGGACTATATAAGGGAAACTCTCGTGAGAAGTCAGTGTGATGGTCAACATTCCCCAATGGCTGGATGTGAGTCTAAATAGCATTTCAAGGCAGTTTTAAAACCAGGCAGTCTGCTTCTCCGGAGAGGCTATGGAGATGTGAAAGTTTGGTTGATTGACAGAATCACTTCAAAGAGAATTTCTTAATGAACTTTTGGATTCCAGTGAAGGCTGTTCTTATCTGAGCGTTATTAGTCTGAGAACACTGCCAAAGTGGATTAAAACATCTCTTGGTTTATTAACCATTTTATACCTTGACCTTTTAAAAACAATATACTTTATGCTACACTGTCCGTTGAGTGTGTGTGGTCTTTAATTTCTGCCAATGGCTCATTTGGACAGAACAGTCTGCAGCTACCAACTCTTTTTTATTTTCTACCAGAGGCCCAGAGGCCCAAAGGTCTAGAATTCTAGAAGATACTAGAAATTATTATTATTATTATTATTATTATTATTATTATTATTATTCTGACCCCGGTGGAGGCAGAGCGTATGGCAGACACCAAGTGGAAGGAGGCGTCTAAACAAATACTTTCTACTAGGCCAAAAGGCATTCTCAGCAGCATAAGCAGAGGTTTTAGGATTGAGGTTCCCTGCAATATAGAGCACTTATTTAGATTTAAGTCAATAGAGCTTAACCTCTATAGTAAACAGATCGAATTCCTGGCATGGAAAAGATAATGAGAAAGATATCTAATTGAAACTCGGAAGGGTGGTTTAGCAGTGAGTAAGCTAATTCTACATTACATGGGTCAGTGACTTGGGAGCAGGCTTATATGCAATAAAGCAATTAATGCACTGGGTTATTCAAGAAATACAATTGTTTGGGCACATGGAAACACAAACACAATTTGCACTACTTAGGTGGCCCTGAGGACACAGACAAAGCTCCAAAAGGCATATATATATATTCGACACATAAATATGTAACCCTTCCCTGGTGCAGAGCTGAAGGGATTGGATACTGTAGCCTAGAGGATAATTCTCTGCCTTACAAGGCAAAGGTTGCAGGTTCAAGTCCCAGTGGGTATGGCTAGCTGATGAGGCCAAAATAAGGCCGAAATAGATCTATCCTAGTCTCCCTTAATTTTCAAATTCAGCTTAAACATGTGACATATGTATGTATGTATGTATGTATGTATGTATGTATGTATGTATGTAGATTGTTCTGAGTTCGGGTTTTGCCCTGTGTAATATTTTGAGTGTCTATGCGACGTTTCGGTGAAATCACATTCACCATCATCAGGCTAAAGTTTTAAGCTTCGTGCTGTTGTAAATATGGAATGAATAAATTTCCATATTTACAACAGCACGAAGCTTAAAACTTCAGCCTGATTATGGTGAATGTGATTTCACCGAAACGTTGTCCACTTAGGAAGCAACACTGATTGGCAATCAATTTCACATGCTGTTGTGCAAATTAAATAGTTGTGCAAATGAAATCTTCAATGAGAATGTTTCATTCATTCAGATCTAGGATGTGTTATTTGAGTGTTCCCTTTATTTTTTTTGAGCAGTGTATATACTGCTCAAAAAAATAAAGGGAACATTCAAAGAACACATCCTAGGTCTGAATGAATGAAATATTCTCACTGAATACTTTGTTCTGTACAAAGTTAAATGTACACAACAGCATGTGAAATGGATTGTCAATCAGTGTTGCTTCCTAAGTGGACAGTTTGATTTCACAGAAGTTTGATTTACTTGGAGTTATATTGTGTTGTTTAAGTGTTCCCTTTATTTATTTTTTTGAGCAGTATACATATCCCCACAAAGCATGACTACACATCCTTAACGGGTATAAATGTCTATTTAATCACACAGTTAGTCTTCAATGTATAATCAGTGTTAGATACTAGGACTGAAGCACGTAGGTTTCAGTCAGGTCCTCCATTCTGGCGGGAAGAATACTGAGTGCTGATTGGTTAAACTATCTGACAGTTCCCTATAAAAGGGCTAGCTGTCAGACAGAACCTTTGCTGGATTGTAAATAGTTGCTGAATAAAGAGCTGTTTTTAAGTCACTCCTGTCTGCCTCATCTATTCACATTATCTAACACTGGCGACGAAGGTGAAGGTCGGTCGTCTGTTGAGTTTGCTGCCTCTCCATAATGGGTACAAATGTCTTTTTAATCATACAGTTAGTCTTTAACCTATAATCAGTATTTTTTGAAGCGAAGGTGGCAAAATCCCATCCTCATCGCCAGTGTGAGATAGGGTGAATGGAGGAGGCAGACATACATATATACATGCATACATACATACATACACACATACACACATTAAAAGAGTACTGAAGAGAATTTAAAAATTGGTAATTGAGGAAGAAGAGCAAGCAAAGCTGGAAGGTGGAGTTAAATATGTCATAAATTTAGAGTCTTCTCACGGGAGACCCAAATCCAGCCCCCCTCCAATTCTGCTGATCCTTATCTATGGCAATTTAGTGCTGAACTACATGGTTGACTAGATTCTTGGGTACAGGCTGTAGTAATAAATCTCCTGTGCTTAAACTCAACAAATGAGCCTGGTTCTTTGAATCAGCTAGTTTTTCCCCATCATCTTTTGACAATAAATTAAGCTCATCTGTACTTTACTGGCCAAATACATTCTGAAGAATATGTAGAACCCTGGTTTTAAAGAGAGAAAAACCTTGGTTACTAAATTCTACTGTATTTTGTATTTCTTTTTGTTCATGCGCAAGCCCATATAAGCAAAGGAGGAGAAAATAATATAAATCACTTAAAATTGGCTCAAAACAAGCTCCTCGTTCATCCATCATCTTGATCTTGACAGGATCACATTCAAGAGACAATTGAATGAAGCTCCATAAGAACTATCTAAAAAGTTATTCTTCCTTATCATGATTCCACTTCCTGAAAAATCTCAGCTGGAATCATCATCATTATTATTATTATTATTATTATTATTATTATTATTATTAATGCTGTCTATCATTTATCCTTTTTGTGGCTATTCAAATAATGTGACTTAACTGAAAAAGAGTCCAATTTGAAAACTTATCTTGGTCGGTAAGCCACTCACACCCAGTCACATGACCTTTAAGCCATGATGGTCAAGCCCTACCCACCTAGTCACATGTCTGGAAAGCCTTTCCTATCTGGTTACATGACTATTAAGTCCAAGTACCTATTTGGAAACTTATCTTGGTCGATAAGCCCCTCCTACCCAGTCACATGACCTTTAAGTCACCCCATCACATGATGGTCAAGCCCTCCCCACCTGGTCACATGACTGGAAAGCCACTCCTATCTGGTCACATGACAATCAAGACTACGGAGTCTACGGAGAGGGGCGGCATACAAATCTAATGAATAAATAAATAAGACACGTCCACATTTGCAGTCCTTCACTGCAACATCCCTATGATCAAAATTCAGATGCTTGGCAACCAGTTCATACTTATGACCGTTGCTATGTCCCAAGGTCATGGGATCCCCTTTTAACAACCTTCCAATAAGCAAAGTCAAGAGGGGGGAGCCAGATTCACTTAACAACTGGGTTACTAACTTATCAACTGCAGCATTTCACTTAACAACCCATGGTAAAACAGATTGAACCCCACTTAGCCAATGTTTCACTGAGCGCCATAAAAAATCTGGGCTCAATTGTGGTCGTAAGTCCAAGATAGAAGCTCGTTGGAAAGTGAGCTCTTCTCTGGATCAACGGAAAGATCGGAGAAGAGGACCTCTTCTAGCATCCGCTAGAATAGATCCCAGGATCAAATGGATCGCTTCAGCTGCCGAAAAGCAACTTGGAGGCTCCTAAACCAAGTGTGGAAGATGGGACCTTCACCCCACAACACTCACACACACAAATTATTTTGGGGTGGGAGTTGGTGGAGCAAACCGGGAGCCCAGTTCCATTTAGCAAGCCTCTCTCTCCCCCCCCCTTCCTTCACCCCCACCGACCCCCACTCCCTCCCCATGGTTCCCAGCCAACTCTACTTGGAACCATCCATCCCGATCTCCAGGTCCATTTATCAATCCTCTCCCCCCCTTCACCCCCAACGATCCCCACTCCATCTCCAGGTCCATTTGGCAATCCTCTCCCACCCCCACTCCTCCCCCCATCGTTCCCTGCCAGCTCTGATAGGAACTATCCATTCCGATCTCCAGCTCCATGGGGATGGGAGGGGGGTCGTTGGGAGGGTGAAGCGAGGGGGGAGAGGGTTAATAAATCGTCTCCCCCCTCCCTCCCTCCCCGACCCCCACTCTCCTTCCCATCGTTCCCAGCCAACTCTGATCAGAACCATCCATTCCGATCTCCAGTCCCACTTAGCAATCCTCTTCCCCACCTCCCTTCCACCCCTACCGATCCTCACTCCCCTCCCCATCGTTCCCAGCCAGCTCTGCATCGGAACCATCCACCCCGATCTCCAGTCCCATTTACAATCCTCTCCCCCCCCTCCAGCGCCACTATTCCCCTTCCCATCGTTTCCAGCCAGCTCTGGATCGGAACCACCCATCCCGATCTCCAGTCCCATTTAGCAATCCTCTCCCCCCCCCCTTCACCTCCACCTCCACAGACCCTCACTCCCCTCCCCATCGTTCCCAGCCAGTTCTGGGTCGGAACCACCCATCCCGATCTCCAGTCCCATTTAGCAATCCTCTCCCCCCCCTTCACCTCCACCTCCACAGACCCTCACTCCCCTCCCCATCGTTCCCAGCCAGTTCTGGATCGGAACCACCCATCCCGATCTCCAGTCCCATTTAGCAATCCTCTCCCCCCCCTTCACCTCCACCTCCACAGACCCTCACTCCCCTCCCCATCGTTCCCAGCCAGTTCTGGATCGGAACCACCCATCCCGATCTCCAGTCCCATTTAGCAATCCTCTCCCCCCCCTTCACCTCCACCTCCACAGACCCTCACTCCCCTCCCCATCGTTCCCAGCCAGTTCTGGGTCGGAACCACCCATCCCGATCTCCAGTCTCATTTAGCAATCCTCTCCCCACCCCTCTCCACCTCCACCGACCCTCACTCCCCTCCCCATCGTTCCCAGCCAGTTCTGGGTCGGAACCACCCATCCCGATCTCCAGTCTCATTTAGCAATCCTCTCCCCCCCCCCCCTTCACCTCCACCGACCCTCACTCCACTCCCCATCGTTCCCAGCCAGGTCTGGGTCGGAACCACCCATCCCCATCTCGCCCCCCCCCCGTCTCCCCCACCACCACCAAACCCCAAGAAACTCCAGCCAAAATGAGGGAAGGCTTAAAGGCAGGCGGGCAAGCAGGCAGGCGTTAAGGGAAGGTCGCTGCTGGGGGATAAGCGCGTGCAGCTTTGACAGGCTAAAGCGGGGTTTTTTCTTTTGGTTTTGGGGGGTGTTTGGCATCCTGCGAAGCAAAAGGGGAGAGAGGGATAGGGGGAGTCGGGGGGGGGACGGAGAACGAACCCGCACCGCGCTTCTCCCACGCCGGAATGTTCGGAATGCCGGAGCAAAAAAATAATAATGGGGGGTGGGGGTGTAATTTTTTTTCCTCATTTTTTTTTTTTATTTACCTACGGCTGCCCAAATCATAGCAAACGCCTCTGGGGTCCTACGGGTGGGCCCATGTAGTCCGCCGCGGCGAAGCGGGAGAAAAATCCCCGGCGAGGGTGGGGAAGGTGGAGTTGCGGAGAGTGGAACCGTCGTGTCCCGAAAAAACGAAGCTCGTTTCTTCCGCCGCCCACCCCCCCCCTTTTTTCCCCCTTCCCCTTCGGACACTTGGGCGAAAAAGGCGACGTAATTCGAGCCGCCCACCCGCCCACGCTGGGGGGGGGGGAGGCTCGGAGGAACCGGCGGCGAAGCGGCACCTCGCCCTGAGGCGAATTGCGGCCGGGTCCTAACGCTCGAGAGGCTCCGCGCCGCAAAGCCGCTTTTGGGCCTCGCTCGGACGTTTTCCTCTCTCCCCGGGACGTGGCGGCGGCGGCGGGCGAGAGGAAAAAAGAGCAGGGCGGAGCCGGAGGGGCCTGACGGGTTTCTCTGAGGGGGCTGCTGCGCCCACCTGAGAGGCTTGTGGTGGTGATGTGGGTTAACTTGAGTCGAGGCTGCTAGGCCCTAATTTAGGGGCCCTTCAGATCAGTGGTCTTCCAACCTTGGCAACTTTTAAGCCTGGAGGACTTCAAATCCCAGAATTCCCCAGCTCCATGTTTAAAAATCTTCCAGGCTTAAAAGCAACGCTCCAGGTTTAAAAAGTCTCCTCCAGGTTTAAAAGTCCTCCAGGCTTAAAAGCAATGCTGGCTGGGGAATAGAATAGAATAGAATAGAATAGAAATATTTATTGGCCAAGTGTGATTGGACACACAAGGAATTTGTCTTTGGTGCATATGCTCTCAGAAAATATGCATTCATCAAGAATCATGAGGTACAACATAGGGGATTGACATAGGGGTCAAATAAGCAATGAAGAAATAATCAATATTAATAAAAATCTTAAGGATACAAGCAACAAGTTATAGTTATAAGTCTGGGAGTTGACTCCAGGCTTAAAAGTCCTCCAGGCTTAAAAAAAAAGCTCATCCAGGCTTAAAAGCAACACTGGCTGTAAAATTCTAGGAATTGAAGTCCTCCAGGCTTAAAAGTAAAAATCCCCCAGGCTTAAAAGTCCTCCAGGCTTAAAAGCAACACTGGCTGGGGAATTCTGGGGGTTGAAGTCCTCCGGACTTAAAAGTAAAACTTGTTCAGGCTTTAAAAGGCTCCTCCAGGCTTAAAAATCCTCTAGGCTTAAAAGCAACGGTGGCTGGGGAATTCTGGGAGTCAAAGTCCTCCAGGCTTTAAAAAGGCTATTTCAGGCTTAAAAGTCCTCCAGCCTTAAAAGCAACACTGGCTAGGGAATTCTGGGAGTTGAAGTCCTCCGGGCTTAAAAGTAATAGTCGTCCAGGCTTAAGAAGGCTCCTCCATGTTTAAAAATCTTCCAGGCTTAAAAGCAACACTGGCTGGGGAATTCATCTGTTTTCATCTGTTCCACAACTTCTCAAGATCATGTGAAATGCTAGCGCCTTGGTATAAGACCACACTTGGAATGGAAACCTCACCAGAGTTAGCCCCCACATTTCAACCCTGAGTTGCAAATATTATCTTCTAATCAGGAAGATAAGCAGAGTTGCATGAGATTATACCATGGACGGAAGTCACAAAAACTCATTGAAGGATTTTTCCACAAATAGGACAACATTCTTTCCTAGTTTGAGCAAGCAAACATGAATTTTGAACTTGGATGGAGGATAAATGTCTGATATAATCTGAATAATTCAACAGGTCAAAGGGAGTATCCATCCACTGGTTTGCAGAAGTACACACTAATCTAGGAAAATAATTCTCAGTAAGAGGCAAGCAGGCTGATCAGTTAAGAAAAGTAGAGGTAGTCCTCAATTTACGACCACCATTGAGCCCAGGTTTTTGTTGCTAAGCGAAACAATGAAGTGAGTTCTGCCCCATTTCCTTGCCACAATGGTTAAATGAATCACTGCAGTTGTTGAATTAGTAACATGATTGTTAATTGAATCTTCCCCATTGACTTTGCTTGTCAGAAGGTCGCAAAAGCAGATCACATGGCCCTGGGATATTGCATTGGTCACAAATATGAATCAGTTGCCAAGATCATATGCTGCAACGTCCTACCGGTCAATGACTACTTCAGCTTCAACCGCAACAACACAAGAGCACGCAACAGATTCAAACTTAATATGAACCGCTCCAAACTTGACTGTAAAAAATATGATTTCAACAATCGAGTTATCGAAGCGTGGGACTCATTACCGGACTCAATTGTGTCAACCCCTAACCCCCAACATTTCTCCCTTAGACTCTCCACGATTGACCTCTCCAGGTTCCTAAGAGGCCAGTAAGGGGCGTACATAAGTGCACTGGTGTGCCTTTCGTCCCCTGTCTAATTGTCTTTTCTTTCTCTCACTTATCATATATATTTTCTTTCTTTCATATATCCTCTCCTCTAAGTTCACTTTACCCTTATATATATTACTACATGTCTATTTTTCTTCCTATGTATTTGTGTATTGGACAAATGAATAAATAAACAAACAAACAAATAAATAAATCTGAATTTTTATGACATGGCCATCGGGCCATTGGTTGTAAGTGTGGAAAACAATCAATGGCCTTTTTTCACTGCCACTGAAACTCTGAATGGTCACTAAATGAATAGTTATAAGTTGAGGACTACCTGTAACATGCTTCTTGGAAAAGATAGAATACGGACACAGGGAGAAAGAATATGGGTGGCGCAGTGGTTATAGTGCAGCACTGCAGGCTACTTCAGGTAACTGCTAGCTGTGGTTCAGCAGTTCAAATCTCACCACCGGCTCAAGGTTGACTCAGCCTTCCATCCTTCCGAGATGGGTAAAATAAGGACCCAGATTGTTGGGGGCAATATGCTGATTCTGTAAACCGCTTAGAGAGAGTTGTGAAGTAGTATATAAGCCTAAATGCTAAATGGTTTAATAGAAATATTTCTAACATTTTTAAACCCAAACTATTTTCAAAATGTTAAGATCTGAACTTTAGATATTGTATTATTGTAGAAAGAAGTGTAATCTTTTGAAGTTTGCACCTAGACAGTAGGTTTAGCAGCATTTATTCTGAAAGTTTCATAATCTTATTGCATACAGTATAATGGCTAACGTAGACTGCTTATTGCAGTATTTGTCAACTTCAACCAGAGATGTGTGGGCTTCAATTCCCAGAATTCCCTAGCATGCTGGCTGGGGAATTCTGGGAATTGGAAGTCCATACATCTTTAAATGCTTGAGTTTGAGAAACACCAGCTGAGAGCCTTGCTGGTATAAATTTTTTAGTTTCTCCAACATAAAATAAAAACAATACATAACTTCAAACACAGCATCAGTGCTTATAATCAAACATATACAATTTTTTTCTTTTTTCTTATGATCATTCAATGGCTCTTTTATCCCACGAATCCCAGCGACCAGTTAGGTCCCACAGAGTTGGCCTTCTCCGGGTCCCGTCAACTAAACAATGTCGTTTGGCGGGACCCAGGGGAAGAGCCTTCTCTGTGGCGGCCCCGACCCTTTGGAATCAACTCCCCCCAGATATCAGAGTTGCCCCCACCCTCCTAGCCTTTCGTAAGCTCCTTAAAACCCACCTCTGTCGTCAGGCATGGGGGAATTGACATGTTCCTTCCCCCTAGGCTTATAAAATTTGTGTATGGTATGCTAGTGTGTATGATTGGTTTTTAACTTGTGGTGTTCTTAAAATTAATTTAATATTGGATTTGTCTTGTATTGCTGTTGCTGTGAGCCGCCCCGAGTCTGCGGAGAGGGGCAGCATACAAATCTGATTAAACTTAAACTTAAACTTAAACTTAAACTTATCTCTTTCCTCCTATAAAGGACTCTATAAGCTTATACAGCATTATAAATTATTAAACCTCTAAGAAAGTATCTTTTCTCCATCTAACAATGAAACATTGCAACAACCTATACATTCTGCCACAGAACCTATACATACTGCCACAGAACTACATCCAACCAAAGATGATAACCCCCTAGAAATCATATGGGTCAACATAAAAGAAAAAAAGAGCAACACCACAATTGGAGTATACTACAGACCACCCAACCAAACAGACACAATGGATGACCTCTTCACATGCCAACTAACAGACATATGCAACAAACACAGCACGACAATAATGGGGGACTTCAACTACCCAGACATCAACTGGAAAACTAACTCAGCACCAAGCGGAAAGTCTGCCAAATTTCTTTCCAGTCTAGCTGACAACTTTCTAACCCAAAAAGTTGAAACAGGAACCAGAGGGAATGCTATATTAGACCTAATACTAACAAACAGGGAAGAAACAATAGAGGGAACAGAAGAAGAAGGGAAACTGGGAGAGAGCGACCACGTCATCCTCAAATTCAACATAGTGCAATCACTAGCTACTATACCCAACACCACTACAGTCCCAGACTTCAGAAAAGCAGACTTTAACAAGCTCAGAGCGAACCTTGAACAATGCCCCTGGAACGAACTCTTAGAAGGAAAAACCACTCAGGAAGCCTGGGTGATCCTAAAAAACAGCATCATAGACGCCCAAAACAACGCAATCCCCATGAAAAGGAAAAACAGGAAAACCAAAACTAAACCTGCATGGCTAAACAAAGTCCTTGCAGATGACATAAAAGGAAAAAAAGCTAAGTACAAACAATGGAAAGAAGGACTCATAACCAAAGCGGAATATCAGCAAACAACCAGTTCCTGCAAACAAAAAATAAAAACAGCAAAGGCACAATATGAACAACACCTTGCAGCGGAAGTCAAAGACAACAAAAAAAAGATTCTTCCAACACATGAACAATAAGAAGAAAATCAAAGAAACAATCGTCACACTAAAAAACGAAGAGGGTAGAGAAATCACAGACAGCAATGACCAAGCACAGCTACTCAACGCCTACTTTGCATCAGTCTTCACACAAAAGGGAACCTCCCTCCAACCAATCTCCAATTTAACTGCAACAAACTGCCCCAGAACCGAACTCAACATAGACAAAAGCACAGTGAGGGACTACCTGAGGGAACTCAACGAATACAAATCACCAGGGCCAGACGGACTTCACCCCAAAGTCCTAAAAGAATTGGCAGACACCATAGCGGAACTCCTCCTCATCTACCAAATATCCTGGATCACTGGAGACCTACCGGAAGACTGGAAGCGAGCTGACGTAGTCCCCATCCACAAAAAAGGCAAAAAGACCGACCCAGGTAACTACAGACCAATCAGTCTGACCTCTATACCTGGAAAAATACTGGAGAAAATAATCAAAAAACAACTTACCCACTTCCTAGAAACAAACAAGATCATATCCAATAGCCAGCACGGATTCATCAGAAACAAATCATGCCAAACCAATCTCATATCATTTTTCAACACCATAACCAAGTCAGTTGACCAACGCAACTCAGTGGACCTCATATACTTGGACTTCAGTAAGGCTTTCGATAAAATCGACCACAATCTCCTAATCCGCAAACTAGAAAAAAATGGAGTAGATTACTACACATGTAGATGGATAAACAGTTGGCTGACCAACCGCACCCAACGAGTTGTCCTCAACGGCACCAAATCCACATGGAAAAAAGTAGACAGTGGAGTACCACAGGGCTCTGTCCTGGGTCCTGTGCTCTTTAACATCTTCATCAACGACCTGGACGAGGGAATAAAAGGGGAACTAATAAAATTTGCAGATGACACCAAGCTGGCGGGGGTAGCCAACACCCTTGAGGACAGGCTCAGAGTACAAGAAGACCTAGACAGACTATCACAGTGGGCCCATACCAACAAAATGAGGTTCAACACCGACAAATGCAGAGTCCTCCACCTCGGCAAAAAGAACCCTAGACATACATACAGCCTGGGAGATACCCCACTCAGCAGTAGTGACTGCGAAAGAGATCTTGGAGTCTTGGTGGACAATCAACTAAACATGAGTCAGCAATGTGCAGCAGCAGCCAAAAAAGCCAACGCAATCCTAAGCTGCATCAACAGAGGAATACGCTCCAAGACCAGGGAAGTACTAATACCACTCTACTATGCCCTGGTCAGACCCCACCTGGAGTACTGCATCCAATTTTGGTTACCTCACTACAAAAAAGACATCGAAACTCTGGAGAAGGTGCAAAAAAGAGCAACCAAAATGATTAGGGGACTCGAAACCAAGACTTACGAAGAGAGATTGAGAGAACTGGGCATGGACAGCCTAGAAAAAAGGTCTAGAGGGGACATGATAGCAGTTTACAGATACTTGAGGGGTTGCCACGGTGAGGAGGGGGTCTCTTTATTCCCCAGGGCACCAGAGGGCCGGACGAGGAACAATGGTTGGAAGCTGACCAAGGAGAGATTCAACCTGGAAATAAGGAAGAACTTCCTGACTGTCAGAGCGATCAACCAATGGAACTGCCTGCCAGGGGAGGTGGTGAACTCCCCAACTCTGGACACCTTCAAGAGGAGATTGGACTTCCATTTGGCTGGGGTGCTGTAGGGTTTCCTGCTCAGGCAGGGGGTTGGACTCGATGACCTAACGGTCCCTTTCAACTCTATTAATAAAATTAAAATTAAAAAAAATTCATAAAATCTCATTAATTCGCATCTTAATTTAATCTTACATATCTGCAGTGAAGGGTTGCAAAAAATTTTTACTACCACACTGTGGGCATAGCTTATTTTGTGGGTGTGGCTTGCCGGTCATGTGATCAGGTGGGAGTAGCTTGACAATAGTGTGACGGGGTGGCTTAAAGGTCATGTGACTGGCTTAAAGGAGGCCAACTTGATGTCACTCAAGTCAAGGGTTTAGGTTAGAGTTAGGGTTCTCCTCGCCTCAAAGAGATTTCCTTATCTATTTACTATTACTGACCATCCAAAATAAACTATTTAATCTTATGTATGTATGCCATATGTGTACATACATATTACACACATGCACACAAAAATATACATTATGTACTATATAAACTGTATGTATACATACGCACGCACAGCTCTTCTAAAATTATACACATTCAACCTCATTGACTGTGAACAGTACCCAGAGACAAGAAGGGGGGGAAGAAAAAAAATTCAAACTTTTTCTACTGGTTCTGCATACCTGATTGTACCCGTAGGAACCCATCACTGTATATCTGTTAAACTAATTAGTCCAATATCTGATCACCAGCTGAGAGTTTTAATGGGGAGAAGCAGAATCAAAGTCACACAGATAAATAAATAAACTAAGTGTTGTGGTTCCGTCTGAGGCCCCTCAGGGAACGGCTGATCTTCTGTCGGTTTCCAGCTCAGAGGGAGAGGCTGAGGAACAGGAGGTGCAGGCAGACGAGGAGGAGGAATCCCAGGCTGAAGAAGAGGGAGGACAGCCAGAGTCCCCCCAGAGGGAGCTCTCCCCAGCAAGCAGCCTGGATTCCATAGAGGAATTCCTTATGCACAAGCCATAATTGATCTGCGACAGAGAAGAGCTACTCAGAGAAGGGATCAATTGGCTAAGTACTTTCAGCATTAAAGAGGCAACAGCTGGGTTTGGGTGTGGTGCTCTTTGGAAAGGCTAAAAGGCAGACCCACCCTTCCTGGCTTGTGGAGTTTTATCTTTGAAAGTCTTGGGACCTGGCTGTGAACTTTGGCGTCTTGGAATCCTGGTTTGTGCCTTTGACTACTGAAACCTTGGGGGTGGGTGTGCCAGCAAGAAGCTTGCTGTATTGTCTGGACATCAGGACTCTGCTGTAAAGTATTATAGCCTGTCTGTTGGGAAGAACAGGTTTTCCTCTGTGTTTATTTTTTCCAGCTATAAAGTACTTTTGCTTTTACCAGAGTGTCTGGCTGTTTTTTCCAGTTGGTGTTGAGGTCTGGGGGAACCCAGACAGAACACTAAGTAAGGCCAGCCTTGCCTTAGAACGTTCTATGATACACCTCATGCATTCTTCATCCTAAGTAAAAGCTTAGCGTTTTGCTACTCAAGTTCAGAGTGAAGAATGAAAAACTTCAGAAGAGAAGGATTTAGGGGTAGTGATTTCTGACAGTCTCAAAATGGGTGAGCAGTGTGGTCGGGCGGTAGGAAAAGCAAGTAGGATGCTTGGCTGCATAGCTAGAGGTATAACAAGCAGGAAGAGGGAGATTGTGATCCCCTTATATAGAGCGCTGGTGAGACCACATTTGGAATACTGTGTTCAGTTCTGGAGACCTCACCTACAAAAAGATATTGACAAAATTGAACGGGTCCAAAGACGGGCTACAAAAATGGTGGAAGGTCTTAAGCATAAAACGTATCAGGAAAGACTTAATGAACTCAATCTGTATAGTCTGGAGGACAGAAGGAAAAGGGGGGACATGATCGAAACATTTAAATATGTTAAAGGGTTAAATAAGGTTCAGGAGGGAAGTGTTTTTAATAGGAAAGTGAACACAAGAACAAGGGGGCACAATCTGAAGTTAGTTGGGGGAAAGATCAAAAGCAACGTGAGAAAATATTATTTTACTGAAAGAGTAGTACAGATCCTTGGAACAAACTTCCAGCAGACGTGGTTGGTAAATCCACAGTAACTGAATTTAAACATGCCTGGGATAAACATATATCCATTGTAAGATAAAATACAGGAAATAGTATAAGGGCAGACTAGATGGACCATGAGGTCTTTTTCTGCCGTCAGTCTTCTATGTTTCTATGTTTCTATGAAGGAATAAAGAAAGTAACTTACCACCTTGTTCATCCTATGATGTGGATTCCCAAAGACCATCGCGCATTTTGATAAGACGCAAACCCACATGCACAGCTTAAGAAATGCCACTCATTGCAATGCATTTATGCTTAATGTTTCAAAACTGCTGAAAGCCGGAGGAAGCCTCAGTGCAGGCTCTTTCGGAGAGCGGTTAATAAAGTTCCATCTGCAAGCCGCACTTAAAGCCATACCAAACCTTGCTACCAACCAGAATCCGGTAAGCATTGAAAAGAGACCTTGTCCTCCCTTTCTAAAATTAATAGCCACAGTGAGATCTTTGCCATGGGAATGAATGTATGTATTTATAACATTTCCTCCAGCAGTCTTCTGCAAAACACAGGCCGTTGGAAAAAGCTTACCCCTCCCTTTAAAAATGGGAAAGAAAATTCCGCCGCACATCTGGTTTTTGTATTGGGAGGGAGAGCGTCCATCTTTCTTTTCTTTTAATAACTTGACCTGTTTTGTTTCTGACAAAAGGATGCTGTGTCTCTTTGGATTCATTCCAAGCACAGATGAGGTCAGCATGAGAGAGAGAGAGAAAGAGAAAGGGAAGGAGAGAGAGAGAGAGGAAAAAAAGCCCAATTCTCACAGCTGGATGTCCACCAACAATCTGAACAAACTATTTCGGTTGCCATTCGCCTTAAACAAGATCTAAGTATTGCCCACAAGATCATATGCTGCAACGTCCTGCCTGTCGGCGACTACTTCAGCTTCAACCACAACAACACAAGAGCACACAACAGATTTAAACTTAATATTAACCGCTCCAAACTTGACAGTAAAAAATATGACTTCAGTAACCGAGTTGTCGAAGCGTGGAACTCATTACCGGACTCCATAGTGTCATCCCCAAACCCCCAACACTTTACCCTTAGATTATCTACGGTTGACCTATCCAGATTCCTAAGAGGTCAGTAAGGGGCGAGTACAAGTGCACTAGAGTGCCTTCCGTCCCCTGTCCTATTGCTCTCCTATATCTCCTATTCCTTTCTTCTATTCCTATATCTCTTCTTCTATTCTTTCATTGATATATTCTATTCCTATATCTTCTTTTCTATTATTTCTTAGATATATTTTACTATGAGTATCTCCTCTATTACCTTCATCATGTATTTTACTATGTGTATATAGATATATACCCACTAAAACCCTCATTGTGTATTGGACTTTTATATCCTTTCTTTATATATAATAACTCATGTCTATCCTCTTCAATATGTATTGTGCATTGGACAAAATAAATAAATAAATAAAATAAATAAATTTCAATCAGAATCGAATACAGTCCGATTCCTTGTTGCAACAATTGTGGGTTGAGGACCGCAATCTTGCAATTTTTTACTCCTGACATCCGAATAACTTCTATTTCATGTCCTTGCAAGAATGTGTGCGTATTTGTATACATCCACACCAGCAGGTTAGTCTCAAGTTAGCTCACTATCAATTTAAACAAGGAACAGCAATAAAAAACATATCTCCGGGACCGCCTTCTGCCGCATGAATTCCAGCGACCGGTCAGGTCCCACAGAGTTGGCCTTCTCCGAGTCCCTTCGACGAAACAATGTTGCCTGGCGGGACCCAGGGGAAGAGCCTTCTCTGTGGTGGCCCCGACCCTCTGGAATCAACACCCCCCCGGAGATTAGAACTGCCCCCACCCTCCTTGCCTTTCGCAAACTTCTCAAAACCCACTTCTGTCATCAGGAATAGGGAAATTGATTCCCCTGGGCCGTTGCACTTTATGTATGATTGTTCTTTGTATTAAGGGTCTTAAATGTGTTTTAATTTTTGGATTTGTATTGTTACTTGTTGTAAGCCGCTCCAAGCCTCTGGAGAGGGACAGCATACAAATCTAATAAATAAGTAAAATAAAATACCAAAGACCCCGGGTGGCGCAGCAGGTAGAGTGCTGTACTGCAAGCCACTGAAGCTGACTGTAGATCTGTAGGTCAGCGGTTCAAATCTTATCACCGGCTCAAGGTTGACTCAGCCTTCCATCCTTCCGAGGTGGGTAAAATGAAGACCCGGATTATGGGGGCAATATGCTGGCTCTGTTAAAAAGTGCTATTGCTAACATGTTGTAAGCCGCCTTGAGTCTAAGGAGAAGGGCGGCATAAAAATTGAATGAATGAATGAATGAATGAATGAATAAAATAAAATAATAAAATAAAATAATAAAATAAAATAAAATAAAATAAATAGCCAAACAGGAACTAAACTGCTAATTGGAGTATTCATTACTGCCACTGTCTATTATTGGATTGCAACTATGGTGGATGCCCTCGTGGCTATCAGGCAGTGAAGGGCTACCAAAGTTTTTGCTACCACACTGTGGGCGTGGCTTATTCATTTTCTTTGAACATCTTTCAGTGCAAATTGGGTGCTCTGGGATGGAGCTCCATTTTTGCTACCCCACTGCATTCCCCCCCCCCGCCGTCCGGGCAGCAGCCCACCCCTGCTATCAAGAGACACAAAATGTGTTGGAATTCAGGCAATGGATGTCCAAGCGCCGCCTCTATGTTGGTTGAGATAGGCAGGATTCCCTTGGGTACCATTTGTTTGGGGTCAAGGGAAAGGGAGGGTTTTGCCTTCTCTTTCTGCTCAAGATCGCCATGGTTAATTGGTGGGCCACTATGTGACACAGAGTGCTGGACTCGATGGACTTTTGGCCCGATTCAGCATGGCTCTTCTTGTATGTTCCTATGTTCTTAACTTCTGGCAAAGAGGCCAGCTCATGGAGCTGAGCTCGTGTGTAATCCTGACTGCATTCCAATCCTTTCATCAGCCCATCATGCATAAGTCTAAATGTCCTTCCGCAGCTGGAAAGGACAATATTGGAGAAAATGATCATAAGTACCTTATCTGTTTAAGCACTTTGGTCAGAAGGACATAAACATAACATACATTATCTTTAGCCACCCTTATCTTTAGCAATGCACCGTTTTGCCTATGAGGAGCCCTGGTGGCACAGTGGTTAGAGTACAGTACTACAGGCTACGTCTGCTGACTACCATAGAAACATAGAAACATAGAAGTCTGACGGCAGAAAAAGACCTCATGGTCCAACTAGTCTGCCCTTATACTATTTTCTGTATTTTATCTTAGGATGGATATATGTTTATCCCAGGCATGTTTAAATTCAGTTACTGTGGATTTATCTACCACGTCTGCTGGAAGTTTGTTCCAAGGATCTACTACTCTTTCAGTAAAATAATATTTTCTCCAGACCATGCAGAATGCAGCTGCGAGAGCAATCATGGGCTTCCCTAGATATGCCCATGTTACACCAACACTCCGCAGTCTGCATTGGTTGACGATCAGTTTCCGGTCACAATTCAAAGTGTTGGTCATGACCTATAAAGGCCTTCATGGCATCGGACCAGAATATCTCCGGGACCGCCTTCTGCCGCATGAATCCCAGTGACCGATTAGGTCCCACAGAGTTGGCCTTCTCCGGGTCCCGTCGACTAAACAATGCTGGCTGGCGGGACCCAGGGGAAGAGCCTTCTCTGTGACGGCCCCAACCCTCTGGAACCAGCTCCCCCCAGAGATTAGGATTGCCCCCACCCTCCTTGCCTTTTGTAAACTCCTTAAAACCCACCTCTGCTGTCAGGCATGGAGGAACTGAGATATCTCCCAGTTCTGATTTTTAAACAATGGGTTTTTTTAGACTTTTAATGTTAGATTTATTATTATAGACTTTTAATATTAGATTTGTCATTATATACTGTTGTTATCACTGTTGTGAGCCACCCAAGTCTGCGGAGAGGGGCGGCATACAAATCTAATTAATAATAATAATAATAATAATAATAATAATAATAATAATAATAATAATAATAGCTTGGTGCTTCTTGGAATCTTGGAATGACGTTCCCCATATTCTTACTCAAAGGATCCAACTCTACAGGGTTATGTATTGGGAACAACGTAATTCCAATCCAGGAAGTACACAACATCTTCCCAGCAACTTTATCATTGATTCCCAATAGAAAGCCGCTGAATATGTCATAGGAAGATGTATAATAATGACCCCACAAAAAAGGGTGCCAAACTTTGAATGACCAGCAATGGACAATCCTGAGTAGGATTCGCACCTCACAAACAGCATCTGCCAAGACTTTGTATAAATGGGGCACAGTATCCTCGGTGTAACTATGAGGTCCCACATCAAATGGTAGATCACATAATTCACATTGTAATTGGCTGTAAGCTGAGGGCATATACGGGTCCGATTTAAAAAAAATATAAACAATGCTGCGTTTCAATGGTTAGATGGCCGGGACATTGGTATTTAAACGTAGCTCTTTTTAACATTTATCTTTTTTTGTGTTTTTCCAATTTAGATGAAATGTGAATACATAACAGTAGGCCATGTATGATATGCTATATTCTAAATCAGGGCTGTCAGACTTGATCCTATTGTTGGTAGTATTAGGATTTTGTTTGCCCTTGTGGGGTGGGGCAGGATGGGTGTGGCTGACCGTTGGTCCTTTACTGTCTCCAGGACAGCCTCGCGGGACAACTCAGAACCTGTCGCAGACCGGCGTATTGGGCCGTACTGGGTCAAACCAGTAGCATTTTACCCCTGGTTTAAAAGTACAATAATTGTAAGCGCTGTACATGTAATAAAATGAAGCAAGCAAAGTAAATCTAAGCTATTAAGTTTGTCCAACTATAACAAGTTTAGTTAAGCTTATTTTATGGGAAAATGATGATAATGAAAACCACCACAAATTGCCAACAATTATCATAATATATTAATATGTACCGTATGTCCACATGTGTATGTGAATTCCTCTCTGTGTGTCTCTACAGACTGATACTGAAAAAGTATTTGTTTTTCTAAAGAGTTGGTGCACAAGCAGCAGTTGTATGCACTCTGCTCCAGCAAATGTGAAATAGTGAAGAATTTAGGTGTTAGTTGATAAAACTACTAGCAAACTCTTCTTTCCCATGCATCGATGCTATTGCCTAACCTAGGGGTAGGCAAAGTTGGTTCTTCTATGACACGTGGACTTCAACTCCCAGAATTCCTGAACTAGCATGATTGGCTCAGGAATTATGGGTGTTGAAGTCCAGAAGTCATAGAAGAGCCAACTTGCCTACCCCTGGCCTAATCCAATAATGAAACATCTGCAGGAAGAGAAACATAGAAACATAGAAGATTGATGGCAGAAAAAGACATCATGGTCCATCTAGTCTGCCCTTATACTATTTCCTGTATTTTATCTTAGGATGTATATATGTTTATCCCAGGCATGTTTAAATTCAGTTACTGTGGATTTACCAACCATGTCTGCTAGAGGTTTGTTCCAAGCATCTCCTTCTCTTTCAGTAAAATAATATTTTCTCACGTTCCTTCTAATCTTTCCCCCAACTAATCTCAGATTGTGTCCC
The DNA here is from genome assembly GCF_031021105.1 of Erythrolamprus reginae. Taxonomy (NCBI): domain Eukaryota; kingdom Metazoa; phylum Chordata; class Lepidosauria; order Squamata; family Dipsadidae; genus Erythrolamprus; species Erythrolamprus reginae. The sequence goes on along the minus strand of NC_091953.1, from coordinate 12,817,392 downwards.
CTTGTTCTTGTGTTCACTTTCCTATTAAAAACACTCCCCTCCTGAACCTTATTGAACCCTTTAACATATTTAAATGTTTCAATCATGCCCCCCCTTTCCCTTCTGTCCTCCAGACTATACAGATTGAGTTCATTAAGTTTTTTCTGATACGTTTTATGCTTAAGACCTTCCACCATTTTTGTAGCCCGTCTTTGGACCCATTCAATTTTATCGATATCTTTTTGTAGGTGAGGTCTCAAGAACTGAACACAGTATTCCAAATGTGGTCTCACCAGCACTCTATACAGCGGGATCACAATCTCCCTCTTCCTGCTTGTTATGCCTCTAGCTATGCAGCCAAGCATTCTACTTGCTTTCCCTACCGCCTGACCGCACTGCTCACCCATTTTGAGACTGTCAGAAATCACTACCCCTAAATCCTTCTCTTCTGAAGTTTTTGCTAACACAGAATTGCCAATACAATACAGTACTCAGATTGAGGATTCCTTTTGCCCAAGTGCATTGTTTTACATTTGGAAAGTAGATAGCTGAAATAACACCAAGAAGGCGACAATCGAGAAAAAAAGGCTTCTAAAATGGAAATCAAAATGCACAGGATGTACAGAAAGTCTTTGACAACGAACACATTTGAAGGAGGGGAGGGTTGCTCCTACCTCCTGCTACCAGTGCGCTGTGCACGCAGCATTGGGGGGGGGGTTTCTCACACATGTGCATGCACTATGCACGAACGTGTGTGTGCATCCCCGGCGTGATTTTGCTCCTGCACATGCGCAGAAAGCAAAAATGTGCTGAAATCTTGCCAGGGGGTGCACACGTGCGTGAGATTTTGGCAAATCTAAGTGCCAAAGCCCACTGCAACAATATCGCCAAAAAGGCTTCTAGAGTTGTTAACCTGATCCTACGCAGCTTCTGCTCTGGCAATCTCACACTACTCACCAGAGCCTACAAAACTTTTGCCAGACCCATCCTTGAATACAGTTCATCTGTCTGGAACCCATACCATATCTCGAACATCAACACCCTTGAAAATGTCCAAAGATACTTCACCAGAAGAGCCCTTCACTCCTCCACTCGAAACAGAATACCCTACAAAAGCAGACTATCAATCCTAGGTCTAGAAAGCTTAGAACAATGTCGCCTAAAACACAATCTAAGTATTGCCCACAAGATCATATGCCGCAACGTTCTACCTGTCAATGACTATTTCAGCTTCAATCGCAGCAACACAAGAGCACGCAACAAATTCAAACTTAATATTAATCGCTCCAAACTTGACTGTAAAAAATATGACTTCAGCAACCGATTTGTCAAAGCGTGGAACTCATTACCTGACTCAGTAGTGCCAACCCCTAAGCCCAAACATTTTTCCCTTAGACTATCCACGATTGACCTCTCCAGGTTCCTTAGAGGTCAGTAAGGGGCGTGCATAAGTGCACCAGTGTGCCTTCCCTCCCCTGTCCATTTGTCTCTCCTTATCTCATTTATCTTTTCCTCCTTTCAAATATGTTCACCTATACTTTTATATCTTTTCTTCTATTCTTTTCTTTACTTATATTATTACATATCTTTCTCTTCAATGTGTATTATGTATTGGACAAAATAAATAAATAAATAAAATAAATAAATAAAATTGTTTGCTTCCACGCCTGCACGGAAGCAAAAAATGGCCAAAATCTCCCCTGCGTGGGCATCCTCTCGTAAGATTTCGCTTCTGCGCAGGAAGCAAAAAATACCAAAACATTAAAGAAAAAAGATATCTAGCACCAATTCTCCCAGCGGAGCTTTAAGCTGATTGGCAGGAAGGTCAGAGGGCCACCCCCACTGCAAACGCAGGATTGGTCGGATTGTAAAAATATGTTCCAAGGCGCCAGAAAAGAAGCTATAGTTCCTAACACCATGGGAAATTTGTCTTCTGCCATGGTTTTAGGTGACCCTGTGAAACAGTTGTCGGTCCGTCCCCCCCAAAAGGATCCCAACCACCAGATTGAGAATCACTGTATAGTCACTTATCAAGAAGAACTTCCTGACGGTCAGAACGATCAACCAGTGGAACAACCTACCAGCGGACATTGTGAACTCCAATACTCTGGACACTTTTAAGAGGAAATTGGACTGCCATTTGGCTAGGATGCTATAGGGTTCCTGCTTAGGCAGGGGGTTGGACTTGACCCGCATGGTCCCTTCCAACTCTAACAATAAATAAATAAAATAAATAAATAAATCCAAAAGAGTAGGTTTTGCTGCTTCGTAAGGGGGCTGGGCTCGAAGATCTCCATGGTCCCTTCCAGTTCATTCATTCTAAACAAATATAGCAAGGATCAACAATGTTGGGGTTTTCCAATAACATCTGGGTGAATTCAAGTTCTTCATTCCTTTCTAGCCAAACAGAAGGCTCCCATAAAGAAATGGAGGATTGTTGTCCTAGGAGGGATCGTGACGGATCATCTTGGAAATTTAATAAACTGGGTCAAGTCTTAAAAACTACAGAACAGCTAGAAATTTAGTCAAAGAAGACATATGCAATGATAATTGTGGGATTCAGAGAGATTGGCTTTGAGAGTCTTAGGACAAAACGTAAGAATTCATAGCTTAATCTACTATGAAGGAAAGAAACTTCACAAAGACGTTTCGTTTTTTAGTTTATAGGTATTAAAATGACCACAGCAATTTGTACAAAATAAAAGATATTACGAGGCATGCCAGAGTATTATTTTCATCTATCGTTCTATCTCGGAGGATAGAATGTTTTAGGATTGAACTCCAAAGCTCTAAATTAGCCACTTCATAGAAAAATTGGATCAAGGTCAAATTGGATAGGAAATTACTTGAGTATCAAATAGGCATTGGAGCAATTTCCTGACATATAAATCAAAAGGGGGGGGGGGGATGCCCAGGTATTTCAAGCGGAGCATGTTATTTTTTTTATGTGAAGCTTTTTTCTGAAATATTCTTGTCTTTGCTGCTTTTTTTTCCCCCCAGGAACAAAATGGATTCTTGAGCTAAGATTTCGGGATAATGACCAATAACAAAAATATGAACAGAGAACCAATATGCCCGAGCCCCTTTATAATGTAACTAATTCATATAATGATAATAATAATAATAATAATCATCATCATCATCATCATCGTCATCATCATCATCATCATCATGATAATAATAATAATAATAATAATAATAATAATAATAATAATAATAATAAACCAAGGCATGTAAACATCAAAACATACCTGGAGGTGTCATGTGTTTTCAATCATTTAGCCACGCGCAATCTGAATGCAACCAAAAACGTAGAGAATTCCAAAAGGACAAGACACCATGGCATTCACTTACCCAAGTGATGGACCCCAAAAACTGTTGGAATAACTTGGGGAGCTTCAGCGTCTGAGGAGATAAAAGCAGAATAACCATGTTGGAGTCAAATCAGAATGGGATCTGGTTTAGAATTCCCTCTTCTGCTGCTATGCCGACGCCGTCATCATGCTGTCTCAAAAATCCCATGTCATCTAATTAATTATTACTGCAATAATTACATTAAATGGAAACAAACTTCAGCCGGAGGGGGGAAGACCTCATTGCTTTAGTGCAAGAAAAACACACACACACACACACACAAACAAACACACACACACAGAGAAGATCCTCACCCAACAAACTTTATGCCGGATGGAGCTATGAGGTTCACCTGAACAGCAGGGTTGACACTTTCCTCACCTCCTCATTTTCGCAGGGTTTCCCTGCTCCCATCTTCTTCCTTCACCGAAGCCCCCAAGCTGACCTCGGAAGAAGCATCCCTGGCTTTTGGATTCCACAGCTGGATGGAACATTTCGGTCCTGAACCCACCTGAATTGACACAGCAACTCTTGCCTATCAACAGCGTTCTCTCTCTTGCAATCCAACTGGCCTTGTATCAGTTGCTAGGCAACCGAAGATGGCATATTCGATGAACGAGAGAGGCATTAACATCACAATCCTTTTTTTAAAAAAATCTTGCATTTAGAAGCATTGTGGTCTATCTACCTGTCCTAAATGACCCGATTTGTACTAAATCCATGATGATAGAGATAGATAGATAGATAGATAGATAGATAGATAGATAGATAGATAGATAGATAGATAGATAGATAGATATGTGAGAGATAGATAGATAGATAGATAGATAGATAGATAGATAGATAGATAGATGGGTGAAAGAAAGATGAGAGATGAGAGAGAGAGAGAGAGAGAGAGAGAGGCGAGAGATAGATAGATAGATAGATAGATAGATAGATAGATAGATAGATAGATAGATAGATAGATAGATAGATGGGTGAGAGATAGATGAGAGATGAGAGATAGATAGATAGATAGATAGATAGATAGATAGATAGATAGATAGATGGGTGAGAGATAGATGATGGGATTGATGATAGATGATAGATGATAGATAGATAGATAGATAGATAGATAGATAGATAGATAGATAGATACATACATACATACATACATACATACATACATAGATGCATGCATGAGAGATAGATGATGGATGAGAGATAGATGATGGATGAGAGATAGATGATAGATAGATAGATAGATAGATAGATAGATAGATAGATAGATAGATAGATAGATTAGATATGCAAGAGATAGATAGATAGATAGATAGATAGATAGATAGATAGATAGATAGATAGATAGATAGATAGATAGATAGATAGATGGGTGAAAGATAGATGAGAGATGAGAGAGAGAGAGAGAGAGAGAAAGAGATAGATAGATAGGTGAGAGATAGATAGGCGATAGATAGATAGATAGATAGATAGATAGATAGATAGATAGATAGAGACAGACAGACAGACAGACAGACAGACAGACAGACAGACAGACAGATAGGATAAAGAGAAAGAGAGAGAAAGAGAGATAGATGGAGAGATAGATATTTAAGGCAGGATGTTCTGAACAGAAAGCAGAAAGTCTCCCAGAGCAGCCTGAGTGAAACGGATCCTATCCCAAATGTACTGTTCTAATTCTCATCATTTTCATTCGGCTCACTGGAAATCATGTCCAACACATCTGGAGACAAACCAGATTGGAGACCTTTGCTATTGAGGTGAGTGAAGTAAAGACGTTTCGAATCCAATAAGAAGGGAATGTGGAATTTGTGTCCTCCAGCTGTTGCCAAGCTACACTTTGAAATTTCGACAAGTTTCCATTATGATGCAGACGGCTGGGAAGGAAATCACATTTAGTTTTCTCTCTGTACCTCAAGTGGTTATTTATTTTATTTTATTATTTTATTTTACTTCATTAGTTGCATGTGTCATCTTTTTTTCCGGGAACTTAAACCGTTGTACATTATGGGAGAAGAACACAGAACATGGAATAATAGGGTCGGAAGGGCACTTGGAAATCTTCTATTTCATCCCCTCTTCATGCAGGAGATTCTATGATGTTCCAGACTAATGGCTATTCAGTCTCTTATCGAAAACCTCCAGAGATACAGCACCCAAAATTTCTGGAAATAAACCATTCTATGTTTAATGTTTTCACAGCCTGGAAAAAAAATCTTTAGTTTTAGATTGGATCTCTCTTTAATGATCTTCTAGAGTTGTTAACCTGATCCTACGTAGCTTCTGCTCCGGCAATCTCACACTACTCACAAGAGCCTACAAAACTTTTGCCAGACCCATCCTTGAATACAGCTCATCTGTCTGGAACCCATACCACATCTCGGACATCAACACCCTTGAAAACGTCCAAAGATATTTCACCAGAAGAGCCATTCACTCCTCCACTCGAGACAGAATACCCTACGAAAATAGACTAACAATCCTGGGTCTAGAAAGCTTAGAACTACGACACCTAAAACACGATTTAAGTAGTGCCCACAAGATCATATGCTGCAACGTCCTACCAGTCAATGACTACTTCAGCTTCAACCGCAACAACACAAGAGCACGCAACAGATTCAAACTTAATACAGTGGTACCTCATCTTACGAACGCCTCTTCTAACGAACTTTTCAAGATACGAACCCGGTGTTTAAGATTTTTTTGCCTCTTCTTCCAAACTATTTTCACCTTACGAACCCAAGCAGCTGCTGCTGGGATGAAGGGGTTTCTTTTTTTCCCTTTTTTTGAAGAAAGAAAAGGGAGGGGCTGCTTGGAGTAGGAAACATTTTGCAGAGAACAAGGTGCTTGCAAAGGCACTGAAACGGTGTCTTTTTAAGAAAGAAAAGGGAGGGGCGCCCCCCTTGCCTTTCTTCCTTCCCACTCACCCTTTAGCCTAGCCTTGCTTCTTCCACCCACCCCCTTTAGCTGCTCCTCCCTGCCCCCTGTTCGCCTCCCTTCTAAAGTTTGGGATTTTCCTGAAGGATTTGCACGCATTATTTGCTTTTACATTGATTCCTATGGGAAACATTGTTTCATCTTACAAACTTTTCACCTTACGAACCTCCTCCTGGAACCAATTAAGTTCGTATGATGAGGTACCACTGTATTAACCGCTCCAAACTTGACTGTAAAAAATCTGACTTTAATAATCGAGTTGTTGAAGCGTGGAACTCATTACCGGACTCAATAGTGTCAACCCCTAACCCCCAACATTTCTCCCTTAGACTATCCACGATTGACCTCTCCAGGTTCCTAAGAGGTCAGTAAGGGGCGTACATAAGTGCACTAGCCTGCCTTTCGTCCCCTGTCCAATTGTTTTTCCTTTATCTCACTTATCATATATATTTTCTTCCTTTCATATATCTTCTCTATTTTTACATATTATCTTTATATATATTACTTCATGTCTATTCTCTTCCATATGTATTGTGTATTGGACAAATGAATAAATAAATAAATAAATAAATAAATAAATAAATAAATAAAAATAATAATAATCTTCCACCTATAATTATTTTTTTATCTTGCCCTCAGACAATTTGTAAAATACACTGACCCTCTCTTTTCTGTGACTTAGCCCTTTTTTTCTTAGATTAAACATACCTACTTCCTTCAGTCCTTCAATGTATTGGTGAGAGAACAGATTTCCTTCATTTTATCTTTTTAAGAGAATTATGAAAAAGACTGGGGTTGAAAAATAGGGTCACCCACTGAGTTTTATAGTCTAGTGTGGTCCCGAATCCTAATTATTACACCATTTGAACTCTGAAGTTCTTAACACCAATATATATAAGCCAAAAACCACTCAGTCATCACAAAATCTCTAGAACTGTAAAGCGTACAAACTTGAAACTCGGCACATATGTTCCACTTGGCTTCTATGTGCTTGCTAAGAAAGGGTTTTTCAAAATGACCACCAAATCATTAGTATTTTTCATACAGTATTATATTAACATGCTCTGATGCTAAGGAGTTAGGCGTTCTACTCCCCCTCCCCACCTGAAAAGAACTCTGTTCCAACTGCAAACTGCCTTATATTAATATGCTCTGATGCTACCCTTCACTAAACCGGGTTAGTGTGTGACTCATCCGGCCTGCAGGCTGGCAGTTTAGACAGTCTACTCCCCCTCCCCACCTGAAAAGAACTCTGTTCCAACTGCAAACTGCCTTATATTAATATGCTCTGATGCTACCCTTCACTAAACTCTGAAAAGAACTCTGTTCCAACTGCAAACTGCCTTATATTAATGTGCTCTGATGCTACCCTTCACTAAACCGGGCATGGCTAGTGTGTGAATCATCCGGCCTGCAGGCTGGCAGTTTAGACATTCTACTCTCCCTCCCCACCTGAAAAGAACTCTGTTCCAACTGCAAATTGCCTTATATTAACATACTCTGATGCTACCCTTCACTAAACCCGGTATGGCTAGTGTGTGACTCATCCGGCCTGCAGGCTGGCAGTTTAGACATTCTACTCTCCCTCCCCATCTGAAAAGAACTCTGTTCCAACTGCAAACTGCCTTATATTAACATGCTCTGATACTAAAGAGTTACATATTCTACATACATTATTCTATTAATTGGCTTACAAATGTTTTATATTGTATTTTTTTATCGAAATGTTGTGAGCCGTCCTGAGACCATGGAGAGGGGTGGCATATAAATCCAATTAATAATAATAAAAAGCTTTAAGTATTAATGTATCAAGCCCAATTATAATTACTTAACTACTTAATTTTAAAGCTGTAGCTGTCAATTTATTAAGCCCAATCACTTAGTTTCATAGCGAAGCATGGTAATCTAGTTACTAGTATCCTCTAAAATAATGTTGATTTCATTCTTTCTTTCAAAACTGAGCCACCTCTGAGTTACATTCCTTTCAACATCCTGCAGTATTCCAAGGCCACATTTGGAATACAGTGTTCCCTTGATTTTCGTGGGTTCGAACTTCGCGAATAGCCTATACCACGGTTTTTCAAAAAATTTATTTATTTATTTTATTTATTATTTGGATTTGTATGCCGCCCCTCTCCGAAGACTCGGGGCGGCTCACAACAAGTGAAAAACAATCCAATACAATCCAATTAATTAAAATATTATAAATTTAAGAAAATCCCCTATACTAACATACACACATACAGGCATACCATATATAACTTCAACGTGCCCAGGGGGAGATGTTTAGTTTCCCCATGCCTGACGGCAAAGGTGGGTTTTCAAAAAATATTAATTAAAAAATACTTTGCGGGTTTTTTTCTATACCACGGTTTTTCCTCCCCAATGACATCATATGTCATCGCCAAACTAATAATTTTTGCAAATAAATAACAAAAAAATAATTATTATTGTTAATAAATAATTATGTTTATAAATATCAGGATCACTAAGTGTCTTATTCAACGGTGAGTACCAGTAATAATTATGAGTAAATGATTGTTAAGGGAATGGGAAATGGTAATTTAGGGGTTTAAAGTGTTAAGGGAAGGCTTGTGATACTGTCCATAGCCAAAAATGGTGTATTTACTTCCGCATCTCTACTTCGCGGAAATTCGACTTTCGCGGGCGGTCTCGGAACACATCCCCCGCGAAAATTGAGGGAACACTGTACTGCATTCAGTTTTGAATGTACAGTATAAAGGATGTAAAAAGGAGGTTGAGATTCTAGAAAGAATGCAGAGAAGAGCAACAAAAATAATTAGGGGACAGGAGGCTAAAACATGTAAAGAATAGTTGCAGGAACTGGATATGTCTGGTTTAATAAAAAGAAGGACCGGGGAAACATGACAGCAATATCTTAGGGGTTTCCACAAAGAAGAGGGAGTCAAGCCATTTTCCAAAGCACCTGAGGGTAGAACAAGAAGCAATGGGTGGAAACTAATCAAGGAGAGAAACAACTTATTTATTTATTTATTTATTTGTTTGTTTATTTAATTTGTCATACAAATATAGTATTGCATTGTAATATGTTTAACATAATATAAGTATAAAGTAGAGATAGAAAAGATAAAAAAGACATTAGGACAGGAACTGTAGGCACAAAGATGCAATTATGCACACCCTCTTAGAAAAGGGGAGAGGTCTATTGTAGACAACCTAAGATTGAAAATTTTGGGATTGGAGGAAGAAACAACAGAGTCCAGTAGTGAATTCCAGGCGTTGACCACTCTATTGCTGAAATCGTATATTCTGCAGTCTAGTTTGGAGCGTTTTACATTTAGTTTGTATCTATTTCATGCTCTTGTGTTGTTGTTGTTGTTAAAGGTGAAGTAGTCACTAACAGGGAGTACATTGTGTTGTATGATTTTATGAACAACAGTTAAATCAGTTAGGAGGCGGCATAGCTGTAAATTTTCTAAACATAGTTTAGAAAATTCCTAAACTTAGAACTAAGAGAAATTTCCTGACAGTTAGAACAATTAATCAGTGGAACAGCTTGCCTCCAGAAGTTGTGAATGCTCCAACACTGGAAGTTTTTAAGAAGATGTTGGATAACCATTTATCTGAAGTGGTGTAGGGTTTCCTGCCTAAGCAAGGGGTTGGACTAGAAGACCTCCAAGGTCCCTTCCAACTCTGTTATTCTATAATCCTTTCTTCTTGTTGCATCCCACCTTCAGAGCTAAGAGCTTTACTGGCAGACATCCTGGCTATTTTGACTTAATCTTGGTTGACATTTTGGCATTCCACAAGACCTCTGTTGCAAACCTGGTCCCCAATGGAAAAATAAGAATAAAAGGATGGAATGTGAGCGCTGACCTTGGAGAAACTATGCTGGAACAATTACACAAACATTTAAGTCCAGGAATAAAGAAAACATTAGAAAGAAACTCAATCTTGTTCTTTCTTAACTCCCTAAGGCAGTGTTTCCCAACCTTGGCAACTTGAAGATATTTGGACTTCAACTCCCAGAAGTCCCCAGCCAGCATTTGCTGGCTGGGGAATTCTTGGAGTTGAAGTCCAAATATTTTCAAGTTGCCAAGGGTGGGAAACACTGCCCTAAGGTACCAGATATAAGAAAGAGAATAAGAGGGAACAGGGAAGCACAACCAAGTTATCATGATTTTCTTAATACAGTGTTTCCTCACTTTTCGCGGGGGATGCGTTCCGAGACTGCCCGCGAAAGTCAAATTTCCGCGAAGTAGAGATGCGGAAGTAAATACACTATTTTTGGCTATGAACAGTATCACAAGCCTTCCCTTAGCACTTAAACCCCTAAATTACAATTTCCCATTCCCTTAGCAACCATTTAGATTATTACTCACCATGTTTATTTATTAAAGTTTATTTAAAAATATTTATTAAAGGCGGATGAAAGTTTGGCGATGACATATGACGTCATCGGGCAGGAAAAACCATGTTTTTAGGGGGGGAAACTGCGAAGTATTTTTTAATTAATATTTTGAATAACCGTGGTATAGACTTTTCGCAAAGTTCGAACCCGCAAAAATCGAGGGAACACTGTACCGCCTCTATCAATAAAGGGCAGTTTTAGTATTTTTTAAGAAGTCTGTTTCCTGATCTGGCCTACTTTGGAGGCTGACAGAGAAAGATCAACCATAGTGTATGGAGATTTTTAGTCATCCAGGTCATTGTTGAACCAAAGGTACTTTTTAAAAAACCAGATGGACTTTCTTGTTTTTGGGTGGAAGTGGCGCTGGCGGCATTTATGCTTCTGGCAGCACCCGTTTGCCTAGCTACCCAGCCTGAGGCGGGGGAGGCGACCCAAGAAAGAGAGCGCGGGAAACGCGAAGCAAATTGTCACCCCAGCGAGCAACACTGGTAAGGTTGTAAGTCGAGGACTTAACAGTTCACTTGAACGATGATTTTTCAAGCCACTCCCACCTGGTCACATGGCTGGCAAGCCACTCACATGACCATTAAGCCACACCCACAAATTAAGCCACACCCACAATTTTGGCTGCCCATTACTGGGTGAACTCCTGTTACTTGCCCCATCTTTGACTCTTCTAGCAGTTCGAAAGCATGAAAATGCGAGTAGATAAATAGGTACCACTCAGGGGTGTGCAGCAAGTGCTCTGTCCTGGTAGGAATTTTCGGGACGGTGTGCAGCTGTGCACCCCTGATGTTCCCCTGCATGAGATTTGGCTTTGCGCATACACAGCAAGCGAAATCTTGTGTGAGGACGCTCATGCGAGTGAGATTTCGGCGATTTTCGGTGACTTTTTGCTTCTGTGCATACGAGGAAAGAAAAATATAGCCGAAAATCACCAAAATAATAATAATAAGGGTTTTTAGTTGTTTTATTATTGGATTCTTATATTCTGTTTTTTATCATTGTTGTTAGCCTACGGAGAGGGGCGGCATACAAATTCAGTAAGTAAGTAAGTAAGTAAGTAAGTAAGTAAGTAAATAAGTAAATAAATAAATAAAATCTCACTTGCACAAGCGTCCTCACACAAGATTTCACTTGCTGCGCATGCGCAGAAGCCAAATCTCATGCCAATTGTGTCATTGGAATGCACCAAAATCAGGAGTGTTTAAAAAAGTATTTCTTCAGAAGAGGCAAAAAATTATTTTTTCTCCTTCACGCCTTACCTGGAGCTGAGGGTAAGAATGGGGAAAAAACGGGGGCTGAGGGTAAATATCATATTCTTGAATTACACATACCTTTCAGGGCATTGACAACATGAAGAATTGCATCGTGGGTCAGCCAATTGAAATCGTCCAAATTCCAGCTTTCATGCAAGTCCATCTTCTTGATAAGGTCCAGGCCTGGTTGCTGCATATATAATACTTTACAAGAGGGCAGGAGCAGCTAGAAACACCTTGGAAAGAAAGCAGTGCAAGATAAAATTAATCCCAACGCTATCTATTTCAGAATGTGATGAAACAGATAGTTGCTGCAAAGGCTAGTCCCATTAGTCCCTCTAGACTTACAATCCTAGGTTTAGAAAGCTTAGAACTACATCGCCTTCAACATGACCTAAGCATAGCCCATAAAATCATCTGCTACAATGTCCTTCCTGTCAAAGATGACTTCAGCTTCAACCACAACAACACATGAGCACACAACAGATACAAACTTAAAGTAAACCGCTCTAAACTCGACTGCAGGAAATAAGATTTTAGTAACGGAGTAGTTGATGCATGGAACTCACTGCCAGACTCTCTAGTATCATCACCTAACCCCCAAAACTTTATCCTTAGACTGTTGACCTCTCCCGATTCCTAAGAGGTCAGTAAGGGGCCTACATAAGTGCACCAGCGTGCCTTCCATCCCCTGTCCTAATGTTTCTCTTTTACTAGTATCATGTATATAAACATAGTTATACCTTGGTATGCCTCCTATACATGACAAAACAAATAAATACATAAATAAAATAAATTATATGAAGCAAGTAGTAAAACTCCCATTTGAACAATGGGTTTCTTTAATGCCTGTGGCCTTTGCTTAATAACCACAACATTTTTATTTGTTTGTTTATTATTTGTGTTTGTCAAAAACATGTACAAGATAGTAGGTATTGTTATAAACAAACATAAGCAAAGTAGGTACAGGTAAATTTAGACAATAGGACAGTAGGACAGGGGATGGTAGGCACAATGGTGTGCTTATGCACGCCCCTTATAGATCTCTTAGGAATGGGGTGATGTCAACTGTAGATAGGGGACACAATCTGAAGTTAGTTGGGGGAAAGATCAAAAGCAACATGAGAAAATATTATTTTACTGAAAGAGTAGTAGATCCTTGGAACAAACTTCCAGCAGACGTGGTAGATACGGTAAATCCACAGTAACTGAATTTAAACATGCCTGGGATAAACATATATCCATCCTAAGATAAAATGCAGAAAATAGTATAAGGGCAGACTAGATGGACCATGAGGTCTTTTTCTGCCGTCAGACTTCTATGTTTCTATGTTTCTATAGTCCAAGGTTAAAGCTTTTGGGGAAATAAACCACAGAGTCAGGTAACGCATTCCAGTTATTGACCACTCTATTGCTAAAGTCGTATTTTCTGCATTTGAGTTTGTTTACATTGAGTTAGAATCTATTGTGTGAACGTGCGTTATTGCGGTTGAAGCTGAAGTATTCATTGACAGGTAAGACATTTTGGAAGATCAGGGGTAGGCAAAGTTGGCTCTTGTATGACTTGTGGACTTCAACTCCCAGAATTCTTGAGCCAATCATGCATGAATTCTGGGAATTGAAGCCCACATGTCATAGAAGAGCCAACTTTGCCTATCCCTGTGGTAGATGATTTTATAAACTACATTTAGATCAGATCGAAGGCGACGTAGCTCTAAGTTATCTAAGCCCAAAATTTCAAGTCTGGTGGAATAAGGTATTCTATTGTGAGCAGAGGAGTGGAGGACTCTTCTTGTGAAATATTTCTGGACTCTCACAATTGTATTAATGTTTGCGTAAATGTGGTAAAATGGTTCGGTCACATGATGACCTGCTTAACAACCAACATAATTTACAAGTTCTGGAGACCTCACCTACAAAAAGATATTGACAAAATTGAACGGGTCCAAAGACGGGCTACAAGAATGGTGGAAGGTCTTAAGCATAAAACGTATCAGGAAAGACTTAATGAACTCAATCTGTATAGTCTGGAGGACAGAAAGAAAAGGGGGGACATGATCAAAATATTTAAATATGTTAAAGGGTTAAATAAGGTTCAGGAGGGAAGTGTTTTTAATAGGAAAGTGAACACAAGAACAAGGGGGCACAATCTGAAGTTAGTTGGGGGAAAGATCAAAAGCAACGTGAGAAAATATTATTTCACTGAAAGAGTAGTAGATCCTTGGAACAAACTTCCAGCAGACGTGGTAGATAAATCCACAGTAACTGAATTTAAACATGCCTGGGATAAACATATATCCATCCTAAGATAAAATACAGGAAATAGTATAAGGGCAGACTAGATGGACCATGAGGTCTTTTTCTGCCGTCAGTCTTCTATGTTTCTAAGCATAATTCTGGGCTCAATTACTGCCATACATAAGATAAAGACTGACTATATTACATTGATTCGAGTTTATACTCCATCCATAAACGCAGAGGAAGCAGCAGTCAGATAGTTTCTAATGATTTTCAACATCTTGTCAACATAATACTCAGGAAAAGATGTTCCAGTAATTGCAAAAGACTAGAATAATAAAGTTGGAAGTAATATAGCAGATTGAAAATGGAGAAAAGAATTGTTCTCAGCGTACAAACTGAAGCAGGAGCCAGATTAATAGTGTTATGCCAAATACACTCATAACAAATAATATATTTCAAGCATACATATTGAATATCATCACTATGTGAACAACACTGAAACCAAATTGACTATATATCTTCAAGCAAAGGCGGGGAACAAAACAAGACTGGTCCAGACACAGCTCCTATCATGATCATAAACACCATGCAAAATTACAACTTTAATTAAAAGAAACAAATGCAATCATCAAACTAACAAGGTACAGCCATGTTATTAAATACTGCGGAAAATATGGATTGGATTGGATCCATAAACTGCCTGAAGACTTTTGGAGCAATATGTATGATATCATTAAAGGTGAAGTAAACAAATACACCGTAAAGGCAAAAAAGCACAAAATGTCTATACTAACACAGTAAGCAATAGGCAAGAGAATATGTTGCCCAATTAATGACATCTACACTCCGCAGTCTGCATTGGTTGCCGATCAATTTCCGGTCACAATTCAAAGTGTTGGTTATGACCTATAAAGCCCTTCATGGCATCGAACCAGAATATCTCCAGGATCGCCTTCTGCCGCACGAATCCCAGGGACCGGTTAGGTCCCACAGAGTTGGCCTTCTCCAGGTCCTGTCGACTAAACAATGTCGTTTGGCGGGACCCAGGAGAAGAGCCTTCTCTGTGGCGGCCCCGACCCTCTGGAACCAGCTCCGCCCGGAGATTAGAACTGCCCCCACCCTCCTTGCCTTTTGTAAAGTTCTTAAGACCCATCTCTGCCATCAGGCATGGGGGAACTGAGACATCTCCCCCGGGCCTATACAGTTTATACATGGTATGTTTGTGTGTATGTTTGCTTTTAATAATGGGGTTTTTAGCGTTTTTAAAATTATTAGATTTGTTCTTACATTGTTCTTGTTATTGTTGTGAGCCGCCCCGAGTCTACGGAGAGGGGAGGCATACAAATCTAATAAATAATAATAATAATCTAAATAAGCAATGTGAAGAAATTGAGGATAACGATTGAATTGGAAGGGTAAGAGAGTTATTTAAGAAAATCAAGGAAACGTTTTATGCAAAAATGGGCAAAATCGGGGGGAAATAAATCTAAGATGTACAGACCAAGGGAGCTATAAAGAAGAGGTGGCACATATACATGGGGGAAAAGGTATAAAAATATCTAAATTAATTTTATGAATGTGTAAAATAACTCAGTTTTATCAATTTTATGGTTAGCTTCATCCCTATCTCCGGGTCCCGTCAACTAAACAATGCCATTTGGCGGGACCTAGGGGAAGAGCCTTCTCTGTGGCAGCCCCAACCCTCTGGAACCAGCTTCCCCCAGAGATTAAAACTGCCCCCACCCTCCTCACCTTTTGTAAACTCCTTAAAACCCACCTCTGCCGTCAGGCATGGGGGAATTGAAACATCTCCCCCGGGCCTATACAGTTTATGTATGGTATGTTTGTGTGTATGTTTGCTTTTAATAATGGGGTTTTTAGTGTTTCTCTTAAATTATTAGATTTGTTATATATTGTTTATTATTGCTGTGAGCCGCCCCGAGTCTACAGAGAGGGGCGGCATACAAATCTAATAAGTAAGTAAGTAAGTAAGTAAGTAAGTAAGTAGGTAGGTAGGTAGGTAGGTAGGTAGGTAAGTAAGTAAGTAAATAAGTAAGTAAATAAGTAAATAAGTAAATAAGTAAATAAATAAGCAAGCAAGCAAGCAAGCAAGCAAGCAAACAAACAAACAAATCAATCAATCAATCAATCAATCTATCTATCTATCCTACATAGTCACAGGGGCAATCTGATCCACAGGGGATCTGGTAGATTATATTAGAAGTATCTCCCATCTCTAAGCGATCTTTGCAAAGCATGATTTTTTCCTTATCCTTTGTGAGCTACCATACGAGGATAAAAGAATACACTTTTTTTTTTGCTTTTTCCTTATATTATGTTTATTGTGGTACACAATACAAATAGCCATAGCATTTAGACTTATACACCGCTTCATAGTGCTTTTACAGCCCTCTCTAAGCGGTTTACAGAATCAGCATCTTGCCCTCAACAATCTGGGTCCTCATTTTACCTACCTGGGAAGGATGGAAAGCTGAGTCGACCTTGAGCCGGTGGTGAGATTTGAACTGCTGAACTACAGCTAGCAAGTAGCTAAAGTAGCCTGCAGTGCTGCACTCTAATCACTGCACCACCCCGGCTCTTAATAACAGTGGATACCCCCCCTCCCATAATGCTGGGGAAAATGGTTGAGAGTACCTTGGGCTACAACTCAATATTAAATGAAATAAAGCCATGTTTACCATTAGAAGTGCTAATATTGCTTGCTTGCTTGCTTGCTTGCTTATTTATTTATTAATTAATTCATTTGTCCAATACACAAATACATAGGAAGAAAAATAGATATGTGATAATATAAAAGAGGGTGAAAGTGAACTTAGAGGATAGGATGTATGAAAGGAAGAGAAAATATAAGATAGGTGAAAGAAAGGAAAGGCAATTGGACAGGGGACGAAAGGCACACCAGTGCACTTATGTACGCCCCTTACTGGCCTCTTAGGAACCTGGAGAGGTCAATCATGGAGAGTCTAAGGGAGAAATGTTGGGGGTTAGGGGTTGACACAATTGAGTCCGGTAATGAGTTCCACGCTTCGATAACTCGATTGTTAAAGTCATATTTTTTACAGTCAAGTTTGGCGCGGTTCGTATTAAGTTTGAATCTGTTGTGTGCTCTTGTGTTATTGCGGTTGAAGCTGAAGTAGTCATTGACTGGGAGGACATTGCAGCATATGATCTTGTGGGCAATACTCAAATCGTGTTTTAGGCGCCGTAGTTCTAAGCTTTCTAGGCCCAGGATTGTTAGTGTATTTTCGTAGGATATTCTGTTTCGAGTGGAGGATTTAAGGGCTCTTCTGGTGAAATATCTTTGGACATTTTCAAGGGTGTTGATGTCTGAGATGTGGTATGGGTTCCAGACAGCTGAGCAGTAGTCTAGGATGCATTGCATTGATTAATTGATTGATTGATTGACTGTCAACTTGGAAACAGACGAGGCCTGCCACAGCCATCTTTCTGTTTTTTAGCTGCCACATAGTATAGGGGGGGGGAATCTGGATTGTCAGACTAGACAACAACAACACACTTTGACATTGACTAGTTATTGTCCTCAAGGTGTCTTAGCAACCACACAGGTAGATTTTTCACTATAATGATCTGTCCCCAACTTGTCCTTTCACATCTTCCAACGTTTCACACATCCGCAATGTAATTTCAATGCATTCATCCCGCTGCTGGTCGATGAAGCAAATACCCAAACATACTGGACACATAGAAGAATAATTGAAGAACTCAAAGCTTTTTGGGGGGTGAGGGGGGAATCAAAGATTTAAAAATGAAGAAGCCGGCTGAAGCCAATATCTAGAACCTTTTTTTCCTCGGGGCCCGAAAGTACATGGGTACACATTATTGCACATGCTTGAGTGCCCACACCCCTAATTCAATGATGCTCCACCACCCATATATGTGCGCATAATCCACCCCCACTCCCCCATTTCCTGACTTTGGGTGGATGGATGGATGGACGGACGGACAAACAGATAGATAGATAAAAGAGAGAAGGAGAGAGGGAGGGAGAGAGAGATGATACATCGATATGAGCAATAGAAACACAGAGAGATGATAGATAGATAGGTAGGTAGGTAGGTAGGTAGGTAGGTAGATACTTAGATACTTAGATAGATAGAGAGAGAGAGAGATACTTAGATAAATAGATATTTAGATACTTAGATACTTAGATAGATAATTAGATACTTAGATAGATAGATACTTAGATAGATACTCAGATAGATAGATAGATAGATAGATAGATAGATAGATAGATAGATAGATTAGATAGATAGATAGATACTTAGATAGATAGATAGATAGATAGATAGATAGATAGATTAGATAGATAGATAGATAGATAGATAGATAGATACTTAGATAGATAGATAGATAGATAGATAGATAGATAGATAGATAGATAGATAGATAGATAGATAGATAGATACTTAGATACTTACATACTTAGATACTTAGATAGATAAATAGATAGATAGATAGATAAATAGATAGATAGATAGATAGATAGATTAGATAGATAGATAGATAGATAGATAGATAGATAGATACTTAGATAGATAGATAGATAGATAGATAGATAGATAGATAGATAGATACTTACATACTTACATACTTAGATACTTAGATAGATAGATAAATAGATAGATAGATAGATGGATAGATAGATAGATAGATAGATAGATACTTAGATAGATAGATAGATAGATAGATAGATACTTAGATAGATAGATAGATACTTAGATAGATAGATAGATAGATAGATAGATAGATAGATAGATAGATAGATAGATAGATAGATAGATGCTGAAACACGGGCACACCTGTGGCTCCGTGAGCGTTTTTGCTTCCCCCACAGGTGCAGCAGCAAAATCGCACTGGCCCCACAAGAACTTATGAGCCGCAGCAGCGAGCGCAATTTAGCATTCCGGCTCATAGCCCACCGCTGCGCAAAAGCCAAACTGCATGAGCAAAACGCACGCACAAAATGACACAAACCCACCCCTGGTACTAGCCATTTCTACAACCACTAACTTATCTAATTGGCAAAACCCAAAGTGAAAGATGAAAAGGTGCAGCTTTTTTCCTCTCAAGCACAAAATCCAGAAACGCTTTCGAAGTAGAATCAAAGATGAGGGTGCTACTTTTTCCTTTTTTTTTAGCCATCTCTGCTATTTCCATCAGTTTTTCCAGGCTTTCATCCCTTGTGAGAATACAGTGGTACCTCTACTTATGAACTTAATTCATTCCGTGACCAGAAAACTTTGTAAGAAGAAGCAATTTTTCCCATAGGAATCAATGTAAAAGCATTGCGATTGGGGAAACCACAGGGAGGGCGGAGGCCCTGTTTCCTCCCTGGAGATTCCTAGAGAGGCCCAACGGAGGCTTCTCCCCACCTTTTCCGGTCCTGTTTCCTCCTAGGAGATTCCTAGAGAGGCCCCACGGAGGCTTCTCCCCACCTTTTCCAGTTACAGTTTCGGAGGCTTGGGTTTGTAAGTGGAAAATGGTTCTTGAGAAGAGGCAAAAAAGTCTTGAACACCCGGTTCTTATCTAGAAAAGTTTGTAAGTAGAGGCAATTGTAAGTAGAGGTACTACTGTAAAAGCATCTTTCCATTTTTTCTGCATAACACATTCTTGCTGCTGTCAACATATATTCCAGCAAAGATCCAGGTTTTTCTTTCTCCAAAATAAGCATCCTTAAAGAAAAAAAGGAAAAAAAATACTGCTATGCAGTATTCATCGTCTTGGAACTATTTGAAATCAGACTAAATGGGTCATCTTTTTAAAGAAATTAATGACTTGAAATGCCAGTTTTTCCTTCTTTCTTTTTTCCTTCTCCAACCTATAATTATTTCCCTCCCTTGGCTTTCTCTTTTGTTCTCCTTCCCTTCGGTGGACAAAACTGACTGCATTGTATGAATCACTATCTAGTTGTGTTTTCCCGCCCCCTCACTAAAACCTCTCATCTTTAAGAAACTATAGGTCAAAGAAATGAGGCCAACTGAGCTTTTCACTTAGAACAGTGATTGTAAACCTTTTCTCCACTGAATGCCCAAACCAGAACATGCGTTCATGCTGGTCCATGGGTGCCACCATCTTTTTGTTTGGGAATTTTTGGTGATTTTTAGATTTAAATAGCTGCCTAGCGCAGAAATAAAAATCTGGGTGACTTACAATAAAAAAGGATCAAAAGATAAAGAAGATATAATTATCTGATTATCTATCTATCTATCTATCTATCTATCTATCTATCTATCTATCTATCTATCTATCTATCTATCTATCTATCTATCTATTGGATTTGTATGCCGCCCCTCTCCGGAGACTCGGGGCGGCTAACAGCAATAATAAGACAGCGTATAACAATAATCCAATACTAAAAACAATTAAAACCCATTATAATAAAAAACCAAACATACATACAGACATACCATGCATAAAATTGTAAAGGCCTAGGGGGAAAAAGTATCTCAATTCCCCTATGCCTGGAGGCAGAGGTGGTTTTTAAGAAGCTTACGAAAGGCGAGGAGGGTGGGGGCAATTCTAATCTCTGGGGGAGTTGGTTCCAGAGGGCTGGGGCCACCACAGAGAAGGCTCTTCCCCTGGGTCCCGCCAAGCGACATTGTTTAGTTGACGGGACCCGGAGAAGACTCACTCTGTGGGACCGAACTGGTCGCTGGGATTCGTGCAGCAGAAGGCGGTCCCTGAGATAATCTGGTCCGGTGCCATGTTCTTTACTCAGCCACTAGAATATAAACTGAGAGCAAACCCCACTTCTTCTACCATTGATGATGTTAACTAGCTTGGGTAATGAAACAGCTGCGAGAAAACAAGCAAACTCGGGGAGCAACAAAGATCCCTGACTGTTCTTGGTTTAGAGGCTAATTGGAGTTGTGCTTGGAAGAACCTGGATTGAAGAATATCAGGAGGTACCAGGGCTAGAGACTAGATCACAAACAAACAAACAAACAAACAAACCAGCATTCCTGAAAGTAGATGAAATATCTCATGGGTTTCAATACCTCAGGGGTTGCCACAAAAAAGAGGGAGTCAACCTAGTCTCCAAAGCACCTGAGGTTAGAACAAGAAGCAATGGGTGAAAACTAAACATGGAGAAAAGCAACTTAGAACTAAGGAGAAATTTCCTGCCAGTTAGAACAATTAACCAGTGGAACAGCTTGCCTCCAGAAGTTGGGAATGCTCAAACACTGGATGTTTTTAAGAAGATGTTGGATAACCATTTGTCCGAAGTAGTGTAGGGTTTCCTGTCTAAGCAGGGGGTTGGACTAGAAGACCTCCAAGGTCCCTTCCAACTCTTCGGAGAGGGGCAGCATACAAATCTAATAAATTATATTATTATTATTATTATTATTATTATTATTATTATTATTATTAACTCTGTTATTGTTGTTGTTGTTGTTGTTTTCATGCTATTGCCACAAATACCATCTGGATACCCCTGTGAATGATCAGAAGTGGAACATAATGCCAAGGAGACTTCACTTTTTAAGAATATATTGCCAAATAGCACATTTGTGGTTTATAAATATTATTACAGCAATCATCTTGATATAGGAGATACCCTTTCCCTTGTGGGCTATTGTCCTTTCTCGTGAATTAAAACAGCTGTTTAATTCCTCCCACACCCCCAAGGATAGGAGTTGTTCTAGAGGGGAAAAAATAGAAACATTATACATGCTGTCTTAAGCTCTTGAATAAACGCAGGGTATAAATCTTTCCCTTAATAAAACATTTCAAAAAATGCATTGAATTGATTAATCAGCTAATTGCTATAATTATAATAATGGTAACCCTGACATTAAACACAGAGGAAATGGCAGAATCCTTGTAAGTGTTTTGTGGTCCATATACGGCAGCTAATTCTGTACCTCTCTCTCATTCCTACACCCAATCAAAACCTGCCCTCGGTTCCGAAACAAATGAAAATATATACACTGCTCAAAAAAAATAAAAGGAACACTTAAACAACACAATATAACTCCAAGTAAATCAAACTTCTGTGAAATCAAACTGTCCACTTAGGAAGCAACACTGATTGACAATCAATTTCAGATTATTATTATTATTTATTAGATTTAAATGCCGCCCCTCTCCGCAGACTCAGGACGGCTCACAACAGAGATAAAACAATATGTAGTAACAAATCTAATATTAAGTCTAAACTAACAATTTTTTATTTTTATTATTTTTATTATTTGGATTTGTATGCCGCCCCTCTCCAAAGACTCGGGGCGGCTCACAACAAGTGGAGCAAATCATAAATAATCCCACTAAATTTAAAATATTTGAAGATTTAAAAAACCCCATATACTAACAGACACACACACAAGCATACCATGTATAAATTAAACATGCCCAGGAGGAGATGTTTCAGTTCCCCCATGCCTGACGGCAAAGGTGGGTTTTAAGGAGTTTACAGAAGGCAGGAAGAGTAGGGGCAGTTCTAATCTCCGGGGGGAGTTGGTTCCAGAGGGCCGGTGTCACCACAGAGAAGGCTCTTCCCCTGGGGCCCGCCAACCAACATTGTTTAGTTGACAGGACCCGGAGAAGGCCCACTCTGTGGGACCTAATCGGTTGCTGGGATTCGTGCGGCAGGAGGCGGTCTCGTAGATATTTTTACATTAAAAGACTAAAAAACCCCATTATATAAGAAGCATACACACAAGCATACCATACATAAAACTACATAGGCAAGGGGAGATGTCTCAGTTCCCTCATGCCTGATGGCAGAGGTGGGTTTACGAAAGGCAAGGAGGGTGGGGGCAGTCCT
This sequence comes from Erythrolamprus reginae, assembly GCF_031021105.1. NCBI lineage: Eukaryota > Metazoa > Chordata > Lepidosauria > Squamata > Dipsadidae > Erythrolamprus > Erythrolamprus reginae. The sequence goes on along the minus strand of NC_091953.1, from coordinate 12,794,420 downwards.
AATCTCTGGGGGGAGTTGGTTCCAGAGGGTCGGGGCCGCCACAGAGAAGGCTCTTCCCCTGGGTCCCGCCAGCTGACATTGTTTAGTCGACGGGAGCCGGAGAAGGCCCACTCTGTGGGACCTAACCGGCCACTGGGATTCGTGCGGCAGAAGGCGGTCTCGTAGATATTCTGGCCCGGTGCCATGAAGGGCTTTATAGGTCATAACCAACACTTTGAATCGTGACCGGAAACTGATCGGCAACCAATGCAGACTGCAGAGTGTTGGTGTAACATGATGCTGTTGTGCAAATTCAACTTTGTACAGAACAAAGTATTCAATGAGAATATTTCATTCGTTCAGATCTAGGATGTGTTATTTGATTGTTCCCTTTATTATTATTATTTTGAGCTATATATATATATATAATTCTAACACTTTAAAGGCCCTTTCCCTCTGCTTGGTTGAATTTGCTCTCCACCCATCCTTGTGTGGGAGGAAACTGTATCCGCCTAAAATTGATTGTCCTCATTGATCAATCCCTGATCTGCCTTTATTGATTCCGTTCTAGTCACTGCCATTCTCCCGACTTCCCTCCAAGGTCATGCGTGACTAATATTTTCAGGCAGTTCCCTGACAAGGTTGTAAGAAGGCAGGAAATGCAACATAAATAGCAAAACAGACCATCAGAACTGCAGAAAAAACATTTTTTCTATGGTTGACCTATCCAGTTTCCTAAGAGGTCAGTAAGGGGCGAGTACAAGTGCACTAGAGTGCCTTCCGTCCCCTGTCCTATTGCTCTCCTATATCTCCTATTCCTTTCTTCTATTCCTATATCTCTTCTTCTATTCTTTCATTGATATGTTCTATTCCTATATCTTCTTTTCTATTCTTTCTTAGATATATTTTACTATGAGTATCTCCTCTATAACCTTCATCATGTATTTTACTATGTGTGTGTATATATATATATATATATGTTTTCATAGATTTTCACGGGTACAGGTATGACGGTCTTGGTATATTCGGGTTTCTTCCCGTGTAGGATTTGGAAATTTCTGGTGACGTTTTGACGAGGTCCCACTCGTCATCTTCAGGCTGGTGTTTCTGTCCTTGTTCTCAGGCGAACACTGCGAGACCTGAGCTGCCTTCCTTCTATAAATACTGGTCTATAAATACTGGTACCACACCCAGCCACCAGTATTTATAGAAGGAAGGCAGCTCAGGTCTCGCAGTGTTCGCCTGAGAACAAGGACAGAAACACCAGCCTGAAGATGACGAGTGGGGCCTCGTCGAAACGTCGCCAGAAATTTCCAAATCCTACATGGGAAGAAACCCGAATATACCAAGACCGTCATATATATGAGGCCAGAACAAGGCCGAAATGGGACCATCCTAGTCTCCCTTAATTTAAAAAAAAATTCCAGCTAAAAAAACATTTGACATATATATATATACACACACACACACACATACATACAGTGTATATATATATATATATATATATATATATATATATATATATATATATATATATATATATATATACACACACACATACACACACACACACATATATATATATACCCACTAAGACCCTAAATGTGTATTGGACGGACTAACTAACTAACTAACTAACTAACTAACTAACTAAATAAATAAATAAATAAATAAATAAATAAATAAATATTTACTGACCCCTCGCATTCTGGACATAAACTGCTTCAACTCCTACCCTCAAAACAATGCTACGGAGCACTGCACACCAAGACTACTAGACACAAGAACAGTTTTTCCCCGAATGCCATCACTCTACTAAACAAATAATTCCCTCAACACTGTCAGACTGTTTATTAAGTCTGCACTACTATTTCTACTAGTTTTTTCTCATCATTCCTATCATCCTTTTCCTCCCACTTAGGACTGTATGACTGTAACTTGTTGCTTGTATGCTTAAGATTTTATTAATATTGTTTTCCATTGCTTATTTGACCCCTATGACAATCATTAAGTGTTGTACCTCATGATTCTTGACAAATGTATATTTTCTTTTATGTACACTGAGAGCATATGCACCAAGTCCAATTCCTTGTGTGTCCACTCACACTTGGCCAAAAACAAATTATATTCTTTTTTAAAAAAAATCTTTATTGAGTTTTACAAAAATAGAAAAAGAAAAGGTAAGACAAGGTAATGCAACAATATTTAGATAGTATCTCATAAGCTTTGTAATCTATGAAATATACATCAGGTATTGTTTGAGGAATTTTCGATAGTAAGGAAAGAAGTAAATAAGAGTTGGGGGGAAAACAAATTCTATTCTATTCTTTTCTATTCTATCAAACTAACTCACAGGCGGGGCTTGAAATGAAAACAACATCAGAATACGGAATAACAAGAGTTGGAAAGGACCTTGTAAATCTCTAGTTAAAAACCTCCAAGCATTGAAGCACTTACAACTTTTGTAGGCAAATTGTTCCACTGATTAATTGTTTTCATTAATTGTTCCAGATGTTGCCAGGCATCTTTAGATAGAAACATAGAAACATAGAAGATTAACGGCAGAAAAAGACCTCATGGTCCATCTCGTCTGCCTTTATACCATTACCCTGTATTTTATCTTAGGACAGATATATGTTTATCCCAGGCATGCTTAAATTCAGTTACTGTGGATTCACCAACCACGTCTGCTGGAAGTTTGTTCCAAGCATCTACTACTCTTTCAGTAAAATATTATTTTCTCATGTTGCTTCTGATCTTTCCCCCAACTAACCTCAGATTGTGCCCCTTTGTTATTGTGTTCACTTTCCTATTAAAAACACTTCCCTCCTGAAACTTATTTAACCGTTTAACATATTTAAATGTTTTAAACATGTCCCCCCTTTCCCTTCTGTCCTCCAGACTATACAGATTGAGTTCATGAAATCTTTCCTGATACGTTTTATGCTTAAGACCTTCCACCATTTTTGTAACCTGTCTTTGGACCCGTTCAATTTTATCCATATCTTTTTGTAGGTGAGGTCTCCAGAACTGAACACAGTATTCCAAATGTGGTCTCACTAGTGCTCTATACAGCGGGATCATAATCTCCCTCTTCCTGCTTGTTATACCTCTAGCTATGCAGGCAAGCATTCTACTTGCTTTCCTTATTGCCTGACCGCACTGCTCACCCATTTTGAGACTGTCAGAAATCACGACCCCTAAATCCTTCTCTTCTGAAGCACAGAACTGCCAATACAATACTCAGATTGAAGATTCCTTTTCCCCAAGTGCATTATTTTACATTTGGAAAGTAGATAGCTGAAATAACACCGAGAAGGCGACAAATGAGAAAAAAGGCTTCTAAATTGAAAATCAAATCCGCCCTCCCTCCAGTAGGAATTTTAGTAAAGAATTTTTTTCCTGAGGTTTGTTTTTTCCTTCCAAAAGAAGCCGTTCGGAAAGCAAAGCTGAAGTTTTCTTTTTTCTTTTTTTGGTCTTTTTCTTTCTTCAACAGTTACTGTGAATTATTCTTAATCAGAGCAAAACCTTTTGCGATAAAAGACACAATGGAAAAGGGGGAAAATGTCTTACCTGCATGCTTCAGAACCTCGGCTCCTGGATTGTTCAAGAAGCTCCAGGTTCATCCTTTTGCAAATTCTTTGTTTCCGGTGATGACTCTCGCGAAAGTATGCGGCTGTTGCCCGGACTTGTTTTAGCTTTGCAAAGAGAAAAAGCAGGAATTTGATGTTCCTGCACTTTTGAAGAAAGTTGGAAGGCTTCTGACCAGATTTCCAACTGGCGCTGTTAAAACTGGGCCAATCTTGTTGTACACATTCCCTATCCAGGGTCATATAATTAACTTTAGAGAACTTAACCACTGTGAAAAGCCCGAGGGTATAAAAGCTCCTGTTGTTTAAATCTATAGAAGATGACGGAATGCTGAAAGTTCTAGCACAAAGTTTGGTATCCATTTCCTTTCGTTTTATTACTACGGCTGGGTCATCAATTCTAGGTGTGGCAGGTGACAAATTCCTAACTTATTACCTACCTAAGGTCCCATCATCCACTGCAAAGCTGCATTTTCCTAAACTGAACTAGTAGGGCACCATCACCACTGTCAAACTATTCACTAAGGCTGCATTACTATTAATATGAATCTTATTGTTCCTATCACCCATCTCCTCCAACTTACGACTGTATGATTGTAACTGAGTCGCCTCGAGAAGGGCGGCATTGAAATCTAATATAATGCTCAGGCAATCTCACACTACTCACAAGAGCCTACAAAACTTTTGCCAGACCCATCCTAGACTACTGCTCATCTGTCTGGAACCCATACCACATCTCAGACATCAACACCCTTGAAAACGTACAAAGATATTTCACCAGAAGAGCCCTTCACTCCTCCACTCGAAACAGAATATCCTACGAAAATAGACTAACAATCCTGGGCCTAGAAAGTCTAGAACTATGGCGCCTAAAACACGATTTGAGCATTGCCCACAAGATCATATGCTGCAACGTCCTACCGGTCAATGACTACTTCAGCTTCAACCGCAACAACACAAGAGCACGCAACAGATTCAAACTGAATACGAACTGCTCCAAACTTGACTGTATAAAATATGATTTCAACAATCGAGTTATCGAAGCATGGAACTCATTGCCGGACTCAATTGTGTCAAGCCCTAACCCCCAACATTTCTCCCTTAGACTATCCACGATTGACCTCTCCAGGTTCCTAAGAGGCCAGTAAGGGGCGTACATAAGTGCACTGGTGTGCCTTTCGTCCCCTGTCCAATTGTCTTTCTTTTCTCTCACTTATCATATATATTTTCTTCCTTTCATATATCCTCTCCTCTAAGTTCACTTTTACCCTTATATATATTATTACATGTCTATTTTTCTTCCTATGTATTTGTGTATTGGACAAATAAATAAATAAACAAACAAACAAAATAACTAACTAGCTAACTAACTAACTTGTTGCTTGTATCCTTACGATTTATATTAATATTGTTTTCTGATTGCGTATTTGTACCCTATAACAATCATTAAGTGTTGGACCTCATGATGCTTGACAAATGTACCTTGTCTTTTTATGCATATCGAAAGTTTATGCACCGAAGAGAAATTCCTTGCGTGTCCAATCCAGGCTGTCCAGGGAGAAAGCATTTTGAAATTCCCTGATATTTCCCTGACATTTCCCTGTAACTTGAGATCTAGTTAAGGCACGGTCGTAGATGACGTCATACCAAACGGCTAAGCCATGGAGAAATATCAGTAGTTGTTGCCACAGTTATGCTCATTTTTGCTTAACTCTGCCAGGCAGCGCAATCTCTTTTTTTAACATGATTCTTCCCTAACTTTCAAACATTTTAATACAGTTTGTCTTTCCCCCCTGATTTATTGTTTTTTTCACGTATTCCCTGATAATTCCTTGATATTTCCAGGACCACTGATTTCCCTGATAATTCCCTGATTTTCCTGTTTTCCAGGTTTGCTGGACAACCTGCCAATCACACTTGGCCAATAAAGAATTCTATTCTATTCTATTCTATTAATAGGTATTGCAGTAGAAGGCTTACAACAGTTCATTTGATGACTGAAGTTAGTGGCAATGAAAAAAGTGAGAGGCGTTTGTAGGTAGAGGTATCACTGTATCTCAGTTTGATCCCAATGCCAAGATCCACATAAAATCTTATTTTCTAAGCAGTTGATCAAATCATTCCCTGATTCACTCATGGATGATTTAGATGACTGTCCGCTCTTTTATTAATTTTGAAGCTTGATCACAGCATGGTGGAGAATCGTCCTGACTAAAAATAGGGGGGAAACTGAAAGAATATCTACGTAGGATAAATCTTCTGACGTAGACTGACATTGTAAAAAGATCTCATTGATGCTGAACAATAGACAGTATACATCTCTAGATGCTGTCCGTTCTTTTTCTATGAAAAATGCTTGATTTCTAATCTTATTTTTTATTCGTATCGCACTAAACCTACCACATTGTCCTTAGCACTTGGGTGAACATCATTCTTTAAATCTGATGCATAAGAAAGTAAGGTTGCTAGGTATAAATCGGTTCCAACTCACAGTTATCACCCTTTTATTTCCTTTGGGATGGGCTAATCCCTTTATTAACTTATCGATCTAACTTACAGGTATTGTGCTAAGGATTACCGGAATGTCTTGTTTGGATGTGTGCCAAGAGCTTTGCACGGTCCAGTAAGAATAGGATCAGAAAGCCAAAATTGCCTGTTTCAGTATGAAATGAAATATGATGAAATTGGAAAGAATTTTTCAGAAACCTGGAGAAGCAAGCAGTAAAGCTAACATATAAGCTGATAATTATATTGACTTGGCTCAAGATTGACGTGCTGAATTCCCTATTTAAGAGGAGGTGGGGGTTGTAATAAAGCCGTCTTTTGTTTTCTGTACCAACAATATTCCAGTACGTTACCTAGAGAAAGACAAACCGTTCTGCTTTTCAATTCAAATATCAAAAAAGAAAATCTGTTGAACCATACATACACCTCATGTTGAGCTTGACACTTATATACACCCTAGTACCAGTGACTCTCACAGAATAGAATAGAATAGAATAGGAATTTTTATTGGCCAAGTGTGATTGGACACACAAGGAATTTGTCTTGGTGCATATGGTCTCAGTGTACATAAAATATACAATTGTCAAGAATCATGTGGTACAACACTTAATGATTGTCATAGGGGTCAAATAAGCAATGAAGAAGCAATATTAATAAAAATCTTAGGATATAAGCAACAAGTTACAGTCATACAGTCAACATGGGAGGAAATGGGTGAAAGGAATGATGAGAAAAACTAGTAGAATAGAAGTGCAGATTTAGTAGAAAGTCTGACAGTGTTGAAGGAATTATTTGTTTAGTAGAGTGATGGCGTTCGGAAAAAAACTGTTCTTGTGTCTAGTTGTCTTGGTGTGCAGTGCTCTGTAGCGACGTTTTGAGGGTAGGAGTTGAGACAATTTGTGTCCAGGATGTGAGGGGTCAGTAAATATTTTCCCCGCCCTCTTTTTGACTCGTGCAGTATACATGTCCTCAATGGAAGGCAGGTTGGCAGCAATTGTTTTTTCTGCAGTTCTAGCAAAGGAAAACTCTAATTTTGTTTATTTATGTGTTGTGTGTCATTTACATCAATCTTCCCCAATCTGGAAAGGCTCGTTTACGGTAGATATAATTTAAATACAGGTAGCCCTTGTCTTATGACCACGATTGAGTTCTGAATTTCCAGAGCTGAGCAAGACAGTTGTTAAGTGAGGGAATATGGTTTCCAGGTAGGGAGGGGTGACTTGGATAGGACACTATTAAAAAATGACGAAAAATTAATTGGCAAAATATATACATTTTTTATTCGTTATGAGACAGAAGTGGAAATTGTAAAAGAAAGTATGATAAGTTGGGGAATGAATTTTGGCTACACAATTGAATTAGAAAAATGGGAAAAATTATGGACTAATAATTGGCAGATGACAAAATCGACTGCATTCAAGGAAAACCAATTAAAAATGTTTTACAGGTGGCACTTATCACCGGAAAGACTATCAAAAATGTTCCCAAAAACCTCCCCATTATGCTGGAAGTGCAAAAAAGAAAGAGGCACATTCTATCATCAATGGTGGACATGTATACAAGCAAAAATTTCCGGAATAAAATAACTGACTGGTTAAAAGAAATAGTAAAAGAAGAAATTGAAAAAAAGCCAGAATTGTATTTATTGGGTATTTTTAATTTAAAAATGGAAAAAGAGGTAAGATATTTAGTTATACACATACTAACGGCTGCCAGGATAGTATATGCCCAACAATGGAAAATAGACAAAGCACCGGAAGAAAATATAGTAATTAAAAAGATATTGGACTGTGCCGAGATGGACAGATTATCTAAAAAATCAGAGGGAAAAGAAGATTCAGATTATTATAAAATATGGGCAAAATTTTATGATTGGTTTTAAAGGAAAGAGCAACAAAGAAATAAATAAAAATTCAAGCAAAACAACACGTCGAATAAAAGAATTCAAAAATTAATACTATGTGAATGAAGTAAAATTCTCTGATCGAACACCTAAAAAGTGGGGAAACTTTTATTTCCCAAATGTTGTATGTGTATGTTTCTGTGTATGTCTTTTTTTTAATGTTATATTTGGAAAAAAAAACAAATTTTTTAAAAAAGTGAGCTTTGCCCCACCTTGTGACCTTTCTTGGCAGTTGTTAAAATGAATCACTGCAGTTGTTACATTAATAACATGGTGAAACATGGTATCTCGCTTTTCTAGATGCTTTGACTTTGCTTATCAGAAGGTTACAAAAGAATGGAATGGAATAGAATAGAATAGAAATAGAATAGAATCGGATGGAATAGAATAAGAAAATAGAAAAGATACACGTTTATAAGTATGGTGCACTCAGAGGAAATTTTAGATTCTAGCTTTAGAATAGAAATAAAAATAGAATAGAATCGGATGGAATGGAATAGAATAAGAAAATAGAAAAGATACACGTTTATAAGTATGGTGCACTCGGAGGAAATTTTAGATTCTAGCTTTAGAATAGAATAGAAGAGAATAAGAAAATAGAAAAGATAACTTTAGAATAGGAATAAGGAATCCTCAATCTGAGTATTGTATTGGCAGTTCTGTGTTAGCAAAAACTTCAGAAGAGAAGGATTTAGGGGTAGTGATTTCTGACAGTCTCAAAATGGGTCAACAGTGCAGTCAGGCAGTAGGGAAAGCAAGTAGGATGCTTGGCTGCATAGCTAGAGGTATAACAAGCAGGAAGAGGGAGATTGTGATCCCGCTATATAGAGCGCTGGTGAGACCACATTTGGAATACTGTGTTCAGTTCTGGAGACCTCACCTACAAAAAGATATTGACAAAATTGAACGAGTCCAAAGATGGGCTACAAGAATGGTGGAAGGTCTTAAGCATAAAACGTATCAGGAAAGACTTAATGAACTCCATCTGTATAGTCTGGAGGACAGAAGGAAAAGGGGGGACATGATCGAAACATTTAAATATGTTAAAGGGTTAAATAAGGTCCAGAAGGGAAGTGTTTTTAATAGGAAAGTGAACACAAGAACAAGGGGACACAATCACATGAGAAAATATTATTTTACTGAAAGAGTAGTAGATCCTTGGAACAAACTTCCAGCAGACGTGGTAGATAAATCCACAGTACCTGAATTTAAACATGCCTGGGATAAACATATATCCATCCTAAGATAAAATACAGAAAATACTATAAGGGCAGACTAGATGGACCATGAGGTCTTTTTCTGCTGTCAGACTTCTATGTTTCTAGAATAGAATAGAAACAGAATATAATGGAATGGAATAGAATAGAATACGAAAATAGAAAAGATAACACATTTCTAAGTATGGTGCACTCAAGGAAATTTTAGATTCTAGCTTTAGAATAGAATAGAATAGAATAGAATAAGAAAATAGAAAAGATAACTTTCAAATAGAATAGAATAGAAATAGAATATAATGGAATGGAATAGAAGACGAAAATAGAAAAGATAACACATTTCTAAATATGGTGCACTCAGGAAATTTTAGATTCTAGCTTTAGAATAGAATAGAAAGAGAAATAAATCGAAATAGAATAGAATAACAGTTGGAAGAGACCCCCTGCTCGTGCAGGAAACCCTACACCACTTCAGACAAATGATTATCCAACATCTTTCTAAAAACTTCCGGTGTTGGAGCATTCTCAACTTCTGGAGGCAAGGAATTTTCTCCTTTGTTCTAGGCTGCTTCTCTCCTTGATTAATTTTCCTCCATTGCTTTTGGTCCTGCTCTCTGGTGCTTTGGAGAACAGGTTGGCCATCACCTCCCTCCTTCTTTGTGGCAACCACTGAAATATTGGAACTCTGCTGTCATGTCACCCTTAGTCCTTCTTTTCACTAAATGAGACATACCCAATTCCAGCAACCGTTCTTTATATGTTTTAGCCTCCAATCCCCTAAATCAGGGGTATCAAGGACCGGGGGCCATATCCAGCCCGTGGGGTGCTTAGATCTGGCCCATGGGGCCACTCTGGAAACAGTGAAGGACTCGCCTGCGGTGCCTCTGCCAATGAAAACGGAGCTCTGCACCACCCTCCCAAGTCCTGTTTTTAGTGGCAGAGGGTTGCGGGAGGTCATCGCAGCTAAAAATTGAGCTCGGGAGCCTGTTTTCTCGGGCAAAGCACTCAGGCTACCAGAGGCGCTCCCGACACGAGTGATGTCATGCTGGCCACGCCCATCCTGCCACACTCACGCCGGCCCCCCTTGGTCAAAAACTCTGATGCAGCCCTGGATGAAATCCAGTCTGACACCCTTGCCTGACCCTAAATGGTCACATCATTTGGGGACACTGCAACCATCAGTGATAGGCCAGTTGCTGATCAGGCCAATTTTGATCATGTGACCATGGGAATACGGCAACAGTCGTTAAGTATGAAAAAAATTCATGTCCCTTTTTCTGTTTTGAACTTTGAACGGTAACTTCAAACTAAACAAATGGTTGTAAGTCAAGGACTACCTGTATTTTTTAAAAAAGAAAATGTTTTCTTATTAAAAAAAATTACCGGTAAATGTTAAGTTATAGTCATATTGCTGTCACGGTTATGTATGTTTGTTGTTTATTTGGATACTAAGAGATTTTTTTAAAAAAACATGTTGTTTTACCCAAAGTCCAATGCATCTGGAAAGTACTTACCTCCGGGAGATTGTTCATATGCAAGATGAGAAATCAAATAAAATACTATTAACATTAATAATAAATATATGCCCAAGCACCCTTCGTCCAATAGCAAATCCCAGCAGCCGATTAGGTCCCAGAGTTGGCCTTCTCCAGGTCCCGTCGACTATAAATGAGCGGGGGTAGCGCAGCAGGTAGAGTGCTGTACTGCAGGCCACTGAAGCTAACTGTAGATCTGAAGGTCAGCGGTTCAAATCTCATCACCGGCTCAAGGTTGACTCAGCCTTCCATCCTTCCAAGGTGGGTAAAATGAGGAGCCGGATTGTGGGGGCAATAGCCTAGCTCTGTTAAAAAGTGCTATTGCTAACATGTTGTAAGCCACCCTGAGTCTAAGGAGAAGGGCAGCATAAAAAATCGAATTTAATAAATAAATAAATAAATAAATAAATAAATAAATGTCGTCTGGCGGGACCTAGGCGAAGAGCCTTCTCTGTGGCGGCCCCAGCCCTGTGGAATCAGCTCCCTCCGGAGATTTACAATGCCCCCATCCTCCTCGCCTTTCGCAAGAGCCTCAAGACCCATCTATGTCGCCAGGCACGGGGCAGTTAAATCATGCCCCCCTTTCCTGACCATTAAATGTTATGTGTAGATGTGATTGAGTTATTGACTGCTTTTTAATGTAATGGGATTTTAGCTTAGTTTTTAATTATTAGATTTGTACACATATTGTTTTTGTACTGTGTTCTGTGAGTCTAAATAAGTCTAAATAATAATAATAATAATAATAATAATAATAATAATAATAATAATAATAATAATTGTTGTTGTTGTGGTTAGCTCTGGCCCAGCTCCTGCCCCAAGGACTGTGGATGTGGGGGAGACATCCACGTGCTGCAGGCCTCTTTTGCCCCCGGTGGAATCTGCTGAAGGCTCCTCTGACCAAGAAGACATGAGTGACAGGGAGGAGAGTGGGGCAGACAGCTCAGAAGGAGATCAATTATCTAGCTCCTCCTTGGATTCAGAACAAGAGTTAATGATACAGCCACGCATGCGGAGAGCGTGCATAGGCAACAACAACTGAGAGATTATTATCAAAGAAAATGAGGCCACCTGTGGTTGGGTGGGGCTGTGGTAATTAGTGAGGCTGCTATAAAGAGCAGCCTGTGGGTTTGGCCATTGTGGAGGATTATCTGATCGTTGTGTTTCGTGCCTGCTTTGCTGACTTTGACCTTTTGTGTGCTGATTTTTCCCCGCTTTGAAACTAAACCAGAGCAAAGTGTGTTTCACTTTGTGAAAGAAGAAGGACTGTGAATTGCCTCACAGCTGCAAGCTAAGTATCACAGAACTGATAAGGGACTTGTACAAATTAACAGTTTGTTTGGAGACGAGTGCTCTTTGCTATACCAAAAGAGGGCTTGGTTTAAGTGAATTTTCATTATAAAGAACATTGTTTTGAATTTTCAAACGTGTGTGTGTCTGAAATTTGTATCTGTGAATTTTGGGGAGGAGTGTACCAGAGAGCCCGACAGAACAAATAATAATAATAATAATGATGATGTAGAATTTAAGGCATGCTTTATTACAAACAACACAAATAAGTACAATTACAAAATATTTCCATCTCAGAAAGTAGCAGACTTAAGTATTCAATTACAGAAATAAACAACACCATGAAATGAAGGAGGTTCACACACAAAAAAACTTTCATTAAAACATACAACAAACCATCACAGGTTTTTTTTTTTTTTAAATCAAAGGTTACTGATGCAAATGAAGACAAGGAAATGCCACCCCTCCACTTCCTGGAACTGAAGAAGCCACAGAAAAGGGAGACGGTGCTTTCCTTGAGAAATCAAACTCTTGCTCGCTGCCGTTCTTTCTCCAGCATCTTCACAAATAGAAAAGCTTGTTTGCCAGTTCCAGGCTTGGCTCTCTGTGGATGCTCTGGCTGACCAAAAACGTCAGCTTGCTGGCATATTGACAAGGCGCTGGCACTCTAATTAACCCCTAGGAAGGCAAGGGCGGAGAAAAAACGAATGGGGATGCTACTAGCTTGTGCTGCCACCTCTGGCCCCAAGTGGTAAGACGTTTCTGAAATACTGTACAGTGTTGCCCCGATTTTCGCTGGTTCGAACTTTGCGAATAGCCTATACCACGGTTTTTCAAAAAATATTAATTGAAAAATACTTCGTGGTTTTTTTCCTATAGCACGGTTTTTCCCACCCGATGACGTCATATGTCATCGCCAAATTAATAATTTTTGCAAATAAATAACAAAAAATAATTATTGTTAATAAATAATTATGTTTATAAATATCAGGATCACTAAGTGTCTTATTCAATGGTGAGTACCAGTAATAATGGTGAGTAAATGGTTGTTAAGGGAATGGGAAATGGTAGTTTAGGGGTTTAAAGTGTTAAGGGAAGGCTTGTGATACTGTCCACAGCCAAAAATGGTGTATTTACTTCCGCATCTCTACTTCGCGGAAATTCGACTTTCGCGGGCGGTCTCGGAACGCATCCCCCACGGAAATCGAGGGAACACTGTATTACCAATAGCACTTGGCACTTAAGACTTATAGACTGCTTTATAGTGCTTTTACAGCCCTCGCTAAGCGGTTTACAGAGTGAGCTACAGTGGTGCCTCTACCTACAAACGCCTCTACCTATGAACTTTTGTAGATAAGAACCAGGTGTTCAAGATTTTTTTGCCTCTTCTCAAGAACTATTTTCCACTTACAAACCCGAGCCTCTGAAACTGTAACCGGAAAAGGCAGGGGGAAGCCTCCGTGGGGCCTCTCTAGGAATCTCCTGGGAGGAAACAGGGCCGGAAAAGGTGGGGAGAAGCCTCCGTGGGGCCTCTCTAGGGATCTCCTGGGAGGAAACAGGGCTGGAAAAGGTGGGGAGAAGCCTCCGTGGGGCCTCTCTAGGGATCTCCTGGGAGGAAACAGGGCCAGAAAAGCCGGGAGAATGGGGCCTCTCTAGAAATTTCCTGGGAGGAAACAGGGCCTCCACCCTCCCTGTGGTTTACCCAATCGCATGCATTATTTGCTTTTACATTGATTCCTATGAGAAAAATTGCTTCTTCTTACAAACTTTTCTAAGAACCTGGTCACGGAATGAATTAAATTTGTAAGTAGAGGTAGCACTGTATGCCCCCAACAATCTGGGTCCTTAATTTAAAAAATAAATAAAACAAGAGTCCCTAAAAACACCCTCCAGTCAATGATATTCAGCAGATAGTCAACTACCCTGTTTTCCCCAAAATAAGACATTCCCTGATGATAAGTCCAATTGTCAATAAGGCCAATCACTTATTTCAGGGTTCAAAAAATATATCAGGGTCTTATTTCCAGGGAAAGACCTCTGACAGAGAAAAGGAGGCCCGAGGTGATGCACACAAGTGAACTTCCGGTTGGAGCTGACATAGGGCAATGCCCCGCGTGCCCTCAGATACGGCTCCGAGTGCCACCTGTGGCACATGCACCTTAGGTTCACCACCACTGGTATAGGATTTCTTGCTTGAGCAGCAGGTTGAACTAGAACAGTGTTTCCCAACTTTGGCAACTTGAAGATATCTGGACTTCAACTCCCAGAATTCCCCAGCCAGCATTTGCTGGCTGGGGAATTCTAGGAGTTGAAGTCCAAATATCTTCAAGTTGCCAAGGTTGGGAAACATTGAATTAGAAGACCTCTAAGGTCCCTTCCAACTTTTTCATTCTATGTTCTTTGTTCTTCAAAGCAATGTCTTATGTGACTAGCTGCTTAGCTGGCTCATGGGCAGGGGTGGGCTTCAAAAAATTTAGCAAGGGGTTCTCTGCTTGTTTGCTGGCTGGGTGTGGCCATGGTGGGTGTGACCTAGTCAGCCTCCTGCACCATGGCGGGAGGAGGGGGTTGCCTTCCCTGGGCTCTGGAGGCTTTACTTGAGTCTCCGGGAGGGTGAAAATGGCCCGCCCAGGCTCCAGAGGCTGGAAATGAGCCTGCTTCCGGTCTTTCCGAACTTCCGGTAGGCCCGTTTTTTCCCATCCCGGATTCTCCGCACATGCGCTGTATCCAACTCCTGGGGGGGGGGGGGGTAGGCAGGGCCAGCCAAGAGTGAGATTTGGGGGTTCTCCGAACTGCACAGAATCTTAGCTAGAGGTTGTCCCGAACCCCTGTGAACCCCCAGCAGCCCATTCACCCTGCTGATGGGTGAATGGCGGTGCTACCACATTTGAATGGATGCCACGGGAACTGGTGGAATGAGGAAGGGCAGAGAAATTGCCTCTCTCATCACAAAGGCTTGGGCTACAACTTCCAGCATTCTCAGTGAACAATTTTTGACTGGGAGTTGAAATCTACTGCATCTGAAAGATGACAGCTAAAAAGAGATTATTTACTTCCAAAATTCACTAAGATATGGGAAGCACTGTCTCTAAGTAGATGGAAATGCTACTTACAGGCCAATTGTAGTAGAGGTGACACATCTTGTAAGTGAGCCGCTGCATATGGTCCGGCTTTAACTTGATGTCATCATAAATCACATTGTAGTACGTGGGGTTGACAGTCCCTTGGCGTGCAAGTTGGCTAATCAAGAAAAAGTCATACCTGTTGGGCAAAGGTAGAATTAGACTTAGGAAAAATGTTGTGGAGCATGAACATATTAACAGCGGCAACAAAAGCAACAATTCATTGAGAGAAAGCTTTCTTATTATTTCTATCCTGCCTTCCTAATCATTATACTAACCCCCAATGTTAATTGGAGATGAAAGTAAAAACACAAGATGTGTTTTAAAACTTAAAAATGAATGTGTTAAACCATTAGTATGTATAACTCAGGGTAAAGTAGTATATAAGGGGAGGATATTGGGAGGTTCCCTTTGCAGAAAATCAATGTTTGATTCTTCAAAGGAAAAGAGCACGTTAAGAGTTTTGCCATTCGTACAAACATACCTTTCTGCAGTTCTGAGCAATTATAGTGTTACGTCTGTGAGTAAATTTTGTTTTGGAAACCTTGTTTTGAAATCCTGCTTATCAGCTCTCCCACTCGCTTTGAACTTTGGCAGCGGAAAGACATTCCTTTGTTCTTTTTCTGTTTTCCCACAAACCCTATTATATAACAGACTATTTCATTTCAACACCCTGTGTCTAAGCCTTAATTGGAAGTTAATTGCTGCTTGTATGGTTTGTGGGACAGAACACTATGTAAACAAAAATATACTATATATATGCCTCCTCCAACTGTAAAAAGTTTCTTTTATCGCTGTGAAATATACAGCTAAAAAGGCTTATACAGTGGTACCTCGAGATACGAGTTTAATTCGTTCCGGACCTGGGCTCTTAAGTTGAGCAGCTCTTATCTCGAACGACTTTTCCCCATAGGAATTAATGTAAATAATTTTAATTGGTTCCAGCCCTCAAAAAACTCACAAAGTTAGTCTAAATTATGCAGAAAGACATGTTTTTAATGAAGAAATGTACATGTACATATAAATGAATAATGAAGTTTCTTTCACTTAACTTGTAAACTTTCTTAAACTTTTAAATTTACATATGTTCAACTTCTCTGCCACCCAATCCTGTAGGACAGAGGTCCCCAACCCTTTTTGCACCAGGGACCGGCTTTAAGCGATCAAGAGAGGAATGGGTGAATGAATGGACGGAGGGTGGGAAGGAAGGAAGGAAAGAGGGAAGGGACAGGAACAGAGGAAGGAAGCAAGGAAACTTATGAAAGGGGGAGAGTAAGAGAGGAATGAGTGAAGGGAGGGAGGGAGGGAGGGAAGAAGGTGGGAAGGAGAAAGAAAAGAAGAAATAGAGGAAGGGAAGGTAAAAGAGAGAAAGAAAAAGAGCAAGAAAGAAAGAAAGAAAGAAAGAAAGAAAGAAAGAAAGAAAGAAAGGGGGAAGGGACAGGAACAGAGGAAGGAAGCAAGGAAACTTATGAAAGGGGAGAGTAAGAGAGGAATGAGTGAAAGGAGGGAGGGAGGGAAGAAGGTGGGAAGGAGAAAGAAAAGAAGAAATAGAGGAAGGGAAGGTAAAAGAGAGAAAGAAAAAGAGCAAGAAAGAAAGCTGCAAGCACCCCCCCCGAGCCCCCCAGGCTGGCTGCAACCTTTTAAAACACGCGCGCCGCTTCGCAGCTGTCTCCTGAAGCCGAACGCGGAAGTTAGCGTTTGGCTTCAGGAGACAGCTCCTTGGCGCTTGTATCTCGAATTTGGGCTTGTAAGTAGAACAAAAATATCTCTCCCCTCCCAGCTCTTATCTCGAGTTGCTCTTAAGTAGAGCAGCTCTTATGTCGGGGTTCCACTGTATTATGACAATGTATACTTGCCAGGCTGGTTGGGTGGCTTCTGTATCAATAACAGTTCCAACAGGAGGATTTCTCAGGCCACCGTTAGACTCAACGAAGAAGCGAGAGAGGCATTTCTTTTTCACAATGATCAATGACATTTTGGGTCTTCTGGTTTTGAAAGTAAAAAGAGAAGAAAGGCAATGAAAAAACAGTGCACTTCTTCTTCTTTTTTCTGGGTATAAAATTTCTTTTTTTCCCCAACATACAACATAAGAAGTAAAAAACCACAATCATTCTCTAAATAATAATAATAGGTATTTGTTACATTAAACATTCAGAAAAAAATCTTAACAATGCCTTTAATACTTTTTATCCTCTTCTTTGCTAAATTAAAATTAACTACACATGAAACATCATAAATAATAATAATAATAATAATAAAACATATTTCATCTATAGATAGCAATGTTATAAAATCTATCCCCTTGTATTTTATATATTTATATATTTTATATAATATATTATATTCCCTTTTTTCTATCTATAATAAAACATAGACATTTTAACTCAACATCTAATTTACTCCTTTCACCTCTATGTTAACTCCTTATCCTTATCCTGAAATGACTATCTGACATATTCTATCACCAACCTGGTGTCAGGGCTCCAAATAGCATCCAAAAATTAAATCAAGAGTCCAAGGCAAAGTATTCCTCAAAGTTCCAATTTATTAACAGAGCCATGTTGGCACATCTGGGTGAAACCCGAATCTGAAGTTTTCCGGATTTCACCACCCAGTTGAAAGTTCAAGTCCTTGTCCCCACACCCACAAGTCCATCACGCTGTCCAATCTTATATTGCCATGCTGGCAGAATCCACCCCTCTCCTTCCATGCAGGTGAAGAGGTACACAGACAAAGGATGACCTTGGTTTTCTAGAAAGCATTTGTTACGGCTCACATGCTAACAACCTCATACAACCTCCCATTTTCCCACAGTAGAAAATGCATAGTAGAATAGCATAATGCACTTGGGGAAAAGGAATCCTCAATCTGAGTATTGCATTGGCAGTTCTGTGTTAGCAAAAACTTCAGAAGAGAAGGATTTAGGGGTGGTGATTTCTGACAGTCTCAAAATGGGTGAGCAGTGTGGTCGGGCGGTAGGAAAAGCAAGTAGGATGCTTGGCTGCATAGCTAGAGGTATAACAAGCAGGAAGAGGGAGATTGTGATCCCCTTATATAGAGCGCTGGTGAGACCACATTTGGAGTACTGTGTTCAGTTCTGGAGACCTCACCTACAAAAAGATATTGACAAAATTGAACAGGTCCAAAGACAGGCTACAAGAATGGTGGAAGGTCTTAAGCATAAATGTATCAGGAAAGACTTAATGAACTCAATCTGTATAGTCTGGAGGACAGAAGGAAAAGGGGGGACATGATCGAAACATTTAAATATGTTAAAGGGTTAAATAAGGTCCAGGAGGGAAGTGTTTTTAATAGGAAAGTGAACACAATCTGAAGTTAGTTGGGGGAAAGATCAAAAGCAACATGAGAAAATATTATTTTACTGAAAGAGTAGTAGATCCTTGGAACAAACTTCCAGCAGACGTGGTTGGTAAATCCACAGTAACTGAATTTAAACATGCCTGGGATAAACATATATCCATTGTAAGATAAAATACAGGAAATAGTATAAGGGCAGGCTAGATGGACCATGAGGTCTTTTTCTGCCGTCAGTCTTCTATATTTCTATGTTTCTATAAAGTGTGGCAGGCTTAAGACCCCAAATCAAATGGCTTCAGCCTGGGTACCTGGTGTAAGGTAAGAAATATTTACCTGCTCCCCCCACTGCATTCCTGAAGGACACTGAGTAACTGTGGGACTTCATAATCCAGCACCATTTTCAGCTGCCCATCTCCTACACCATCCCGGTATATGATTATGCGTGATGGTGGATAGCCATTACATTTCTGCCAATTGTTTATAGCATCTGTAGAATTGTAAGAAGGAGAAACAAAGATAGACTGGAATTGGGTAATGAACCAGCACAGAGAAATGAACGCAGCACAAAAGATTTTGTACCCGTCCACATTTTTTTTTAAACTTGCCATTTCCTTGAAGAAGTTATAGTACTATGCTGAATAAATCTGGGGGCAATATTAATATGATTAAGATGATTCTTGACAAATGTATCTTTTCTTTTATGTACACTGAGAGCCTTGTGTGTCCAATCACACTTCAGGGTGTCCAGGGGAAAAGCATTTTGAAATTCCGATATTTCCCTGACATTTCCCTGTAACTTGCAATCTAGTTAAGGCACAGTCATAGATGACGTCATACCAAATGGCTAAGCCGTGGAGAAATATTGGTAGCTGCAGAAGCAAGTTGTTGCCACAGTTATGCTCATTTTTGCTTGACTCTGCCAGGCAGCGCAATCTTTTTTTTTTTTAACATGATTTTTCCCTGACTTTTAAACATTTTAATAGAGGGACCGTTGAACTTACCTGAACGGTCTTCTCGATGCACTGCAAGGAGAGTCCAAGATGGGTGATACTTCAGCCTGATTGGTTAGGGACTGAGTTATATTAGAATATTAATTAGCTCCGCCCTGTAGCCACCCCCAATAGCTCAGTCAATAAAAACGAAGGAATAGTGTAACAACACAACTTTATTAACGTACTAATAACTAACAATTGAGCCCCTGGGCCAACTGGCCGGGTTGGGTTTGGACTCTCCTTGCAGTGCATTGAGGAGACCGTTCAGGTTTGGGTTTCCCCCCTGATTTATTCCGGTTTTTTTCATTAATTCCCTGATATTTCCCGAAGCGCCGATTTCCCTGATAATTCCCCGATTTCCCTGTTTACCAGGTTTGCTGAACACCCTGATATTGAGCAAACCCATTTCCCTCACCATTGAC
Organism: Erythrolamprus reginae; assembly: GCF_031021105.1. Lineage (NCBI taxonomy): Eukaryota > Metazoa > Chordata > Lepidosauria > Squamata > Dipsadidae > Erythrolamprus > Erythrolamprus reginae. The sequence continues at coordinate 12,774,553 of NC_091953.1, read as the reverse complement.
TTTGTGTATTGGAAGCCGGCTGGGAAAGTTGCAAATGAGAATCAGATGGGCTTAGGATACAAGAATACATGCCAACTGCCAAGCATCCGAATTTTGGTTGTGCGACGTGTTGCAATGGGGGTAAACTGTACGTCCCTTTTTTTCCCAGGGCCGAAGTAACTTTGAACGGTCACCCGACAAACAGTTGTAAAGTTGGAGATTAACTCAAACTGCAAAGGATATTCCACACCCTTTCCACGCGACTCTTTTACCTTCCATGCAGATCCTTAAACAGTCTGCCATAGCGGTTCCTGCAGACTGCAAAATGCAACGCGAATACCACCTGCACGCAAGAGAACGTCAATTAGTTACAAAGCTCTCAGCAGAGTTAGAAGAATAACGCAGGCCCAGGAATGGGGAACTTCTCTTTCAGGTGAACTATTGAGGAGTGTATTAGCTTAGAACTACGTCGCCTAAAACACGATCTAAGTATTGCCCACAAGATCATATGCTGCAACGTTCTACCTGTCAATGACTATTTCAGCTTCGACAGCAACAACACAAGAGCACGCAACAGATTCAAACTTAATATTAACCGTTCCAAACTTGACTGTAAAAAATATGACTTCAGCAACCGAATTGTCGAAGCGTGGAACTCATTACCCGACTCAGTAGTGTCAACCCCTAACCCCAAACATTTTTCCCTTAGACTATCCACGATTGACCTCTCCAGGTTCCTTAGAGGTCAGTAAGGGGCGTGCATAAGTGCACCAGTGTGCCTTCCGTCCCCTGTCCTATAGTCTCTCCTTATCTCATTTATCTTTTCTTCCTTTCAAATATGTTCACCTCTACTTTTATATCTTTTCTTCTATTCTTTTCTTTACTTATATTATTACATATCTTTCTCTTCAATGTGTATTATGTATTGGACAAATAAATAAATAAAATAAATAAAGTGTATATCCTATTGTTAAAAAAACATTACAAATAGGGAGGGGTGCAGGTAAGGAGCCGGGGTGGTGCAGCAGGTAGAGTGCTGTACTGCAGGCCACTGAAGCTGACTGTAGATCTGAAGGTTAGCGGTTCAAATCTCATCACCGGCTCAAGGTTGACTCATCCTTCCGAGGTGGGTAAAATGAGGACCCGGATTGTGGGGGCAATAGCCTGGCTCTGTTAAGAAGTGCTATTGCTAACATGTTGTAAGCCACCCTGTGTCTAAGGAGAAGGGCGGCATAAAAATTGAATAAATAAATAAATAAATAAATAAGCTAAATAGGCAGGAAATTCTCTCAATCAACAGAGTAAATGGACGATGATGTGAAAATGACTAGTTTGTATTACCTTAGAATGGAGCTGCCATGGCAACACCTGAAACTTGCTGTAAATAAAGAATCTTACTTAGTTATCGAGGCATTCAGGCTGGCCACGAATCCAACCACTGAATTTCCTTTGGTCAGGGTGTCTTTGTTGACATCAATGCCGACGACCATCAAGCCGTTCAACTGTCAAAATAAACGACTGGAATTAAGAGGATAAAACAAATCCTGACGTCCCGCAATTGATGTCCAAGGCCCATTCACAAGGCAAGGCCTCTTGGATTACAGGTAGCCTTCCATTTCTGATGAGTTTAATTTAGTGAGTATTTTATTTTTATTATTATTATTATTATTTATTAGATTTGTATGCCACCCCTCTCCGAAGACTTGGGGCGGCTCACAACAGTAATAAAAGACAATATAGTAGTAGAACAAATCTAATATTAAAAAACAACTTTCTACTAAATCTGCACTTCTATTCTACTAGTTTTTCTCATCATTCCTATCCCCCATTTCCTCCCATGTTGACTGTATGACTGTAACTTGTTGCTTATATCCTAAGATTTTTATTAATATTGCTTCTTCATTGCTTATTTGACCCCTATGACAATCATTAAGTGTCGTACCACATGATTCTTGACAAATGTATATTTTCTTTTATGTACGCTGAGAGCATATGCACCAAGACAAATTCCTTGTGTGTCCAATCACACTTGGCCAATAAAAATTCTATTCTATTCTATTCTATTCTATTCTATATAAAACCCTATCATTATTTAAAAAACCAAACAGCACATTCGTACCAAACATAAAACAAAGTATAAAAAAGCCTGGGGGAAAGGTGTCTCAACTCCCCCATGCCTGGCGGTATAAGTGAGTCTTGAATAGTTTATGAAAGACAGGGAGTGTGGGGGCAGTTCTAATCTCCAGGGGGAGTTGGTTCCAGAGGGCCGGGGCCGCCACAGAGAATGCTCTTCCCCTAGATCCCGCCAAACGACATTGTTTAGTCGTCGGGACCCGGAGAAGGCCAACTCTGTGGGACCTATCGGTCGCTGGGATTCGTGCGGTAGCAGGCGGTTCCAGAAGTACTCTGGTCCAATGCCATGCAGGGCTTTAAAGGTCATGACCAACACTTTGAATTGTGACCGGAAACTGATCGGCAGCCAATTCAAGACACGGAGTGTTGAAGAAACGTGGGCGAATCTGGGAAGCCCCACGATGGCTCTCGCAGCTGGGGTGGGCAGCAGACAAGACGGGGTGGAACGCAGTTTCACTGGCGGCAATGAAGCTGCATTCACAGCTCCAGCTGACCAGTGGCAGTCACTTCCTGGATTACTGGTCTCTGCTCGGCTCTCCTTTTTTTCCCCCCTGCTGCTGCGATGTTGCTCGCTTTTTTCTTCTTTCCTTCTTCCTGGCGTCGGATGAGCTTCCCTCTCTCCTGCCCGGCTCCTCTCCAGCCTCACACGGCCCCCTCCCGAGGCCAGGAAGAAGGAAAGTGGAAAAAAGCGGGAAATGCGAAGCAAATTGTCATCCCGGCAAGCGACACTGGTGAGGTTGTAAATTGAGGACTTAACAGTTCACTTGAACGATGATGATTGTTCAAGCCACTCCTACCTATTCACATGGCCAGTTAGCCACTCCTACCCAGGCACATGACCATCAAGCCACACCCACAAAATAAGCCACACCCACAGTGTAGCTGTAAAAAATTTGGCTGCCCATTACTGATTCAAAGTTACAACCGATCTGAAAAAGAGGACTTGCAACCTAGATTCAGTTTTGACATCTGGGCCCCTTCTGGGGTTATGTGACTGAATTTGGGTGCTCAGTCAGCAAGGCCACATTTACCACCATTTGCCACGTCCTTTGGTTACGTGACTGCATTTTATGATAGTTTTCCTGAAAATAGGCATTTACTTTCAGTTTTCAGCAAAACATCACCCATAGGGAACCATTGGTTTGCTTAACGGGCATGTTTCGTTGCGGTTGTATGTTGAGGACTAGCTGTACAGAGTTTCACTAGGGAATTCAATGTGTAATCTTGGCATGAAAGAACTTGAAGAGAAGGTGCCAGCAACAGTAGCACCGGGCCTTAATTTTCCTCCTACAGTGGTCTGATCAGGGGAATAACAGAAATCATCCATAAATTTTTCGAGATGAGAATTTACGAAATGAAGTGAATTACAGGACGGGTAGTAGCGCTTAATAAAGTACGCTGGACTAAGCTTTGGTCAAAATTCTGCAAAAAGGCATATTCAAAGTACAGTGGTACCTCGACATACGAGTTTAATTAGTGCCAGACCCGAGCTCGTATGTCGATCAATTCGGATCTCGAACGAATGCCTTTAGACCTTTGCTTTTCGCGCCGAGATAAGTGGAAACATGGAATTCTTGCACCACCTAGTGGACGCTCGGCTCGTATCCCGAATTTGAGCTCAGGTGTTGAACAGAAATTTTTGCTCGCGTCTCGGCTCGTAACTTGGAATACTCGCATGTGGAGCAGCTCGTATCTAGAGGTACTACTGTATAGAGCAATTTCTGAAAATGGCATACCTCCGGTTTGGTTTTGGGTATAGTTTTACTTTAAAAAGACCACCTGAGAAAATTACATTTTACAGGTCCCATCAAGGACACTTAGGGTAGGAACATTGGAAAATTGTATACAAAAAACTAAAGCTGGCTGAGGAACTCTGAGAGTTGACACCCACAAGTCTTAAAGTTGCCAAGGTTGGAAACCCCTGCTCTGCAGAATTGTTTTGAGGTTAGGAGTTGAAACAATTTATGTCCAGGATGCGAGGGGTCTGTAGATATTTTTCACAGCCCTCTTTTTGATTCATGCAGTATACAGATCATCAATGGAAGTCAGGTTGGTAGCAATTGCTTTTTCTGCAGTTCTGATTATCCTGTCTCCATCTTGTTGGGTTGCAGAAGCAAACCAGACAGTTATGGAGGTGCAGATGACAGACTGGATAATATAGAATTACTTCCGTCCCCTGTCCTATTGCTCTCCTATATCTCCTATACCTTTCCTCGATTCCTATATCTCTTCTTCTATTCTTTCATTGATATGTTCTATTACTATATCTTCTTTTCTATTATTTCTTAGATATATTTTACTATGAGTATCTCCTCTATAACCTTCATCATGTATTCTACTATGTGTATATAGATATATACCCACTAGTGAACACAAGAACAAGGGGACACAATCTGAAGTTAGTTGGGGGAAAGATCAAAAGCAACATGAGAAAATATTATTTTACTGAAAGAGTAGTAGATCCTTGGAACAAACTTCCAGCAGATGTGGTAGATAAATCCACAGTAACTGAATTTAAACATGCCTGGGATAAACATATATCCATCCTAAGATAAAATACAGAAAATAGTATAAGGGCAGACTAGATGGACCATGAGGTCTTTTTCTGCCGTCAGTCTTCTATGTTTCTATGTTTCTAAACCCTCATTGTGTATTGGACAAAATAAATAAATAAATAATAAATACTTACTGGTATTTCAACTGCCCAGAGCTCTCCTCCAAGCTTACAGATCATCTGCATAGCAATTTTTGTAGCCACACTCATCATCATCCCTTGTTTAGACAATGTACGGACAAGCACACACTGGCTAGGGATGGGCCGGTGAAGACTCAGGAACTTCTTCACAGAATCGTAACAGTCCTTCTTGTTGGAAGGCAATATACATAATGCCTAGAAAGAGAAAACAAAAAGATAAGCATAAATCATTCAAGGATAGAAGGCTTATGCCCACACCCATTTGTATCTATGCCTGTTCCCCGCAATGTTGTCTTTTCATCCATCATACAGCCAACTAAATATGAGCCAGCAGTCCAGCGGTGGCTAAAAGAGCCAACACAATTTTAAGCTACATCAACAGGGGGAAGTATTAATACTACCCTATCATGCCATAGTCAGACCACATCTAGAGTACTGCATTCAATTTTAGTCGCCCCACTACAAAAAGGACATTGAAACTCTAGAGAAAGTACAGAACAGAGCAAGCAAAATGATAAAGGGACTGAAAACAAGACATACGAAGAGAGGTTGCTGGAACTGGGCATGGATAGTTTAGCAAACAGGAGGTCGAAAGGGGACATGATAGCAGTATACTTGAGCAGTTGCCACAGAGAGGAGGGGGTCACACTATTTTCCAGAGTACCAGAGGGCCAGACCAGGGAGCAATGGATGGAAACTGACCAAGGAGAGATTCAACCTGGAAATAAGGAAGAACTTTCTGACAATGAGAGTGATCAACCAGTGGAACAGCCTGCCAACGGAGGTTGTGAACGCCCCATCACTTGACACATTCAAAAGAAAATTGGACTGTCATTTGCCTGGGGTGCTGTAGGATTTTTCTGCTTGAGCAGGGAGTTGGACTTGATGACCTGCAAGGTCCCTTTCAACACTAAGAAACAAACAAACAAAGAAAGAAAGAAAGAAAGAGGGAGGGAGGGAGGGAGGGAGGGGGGAAGGGAGGGAAGGAATTAAGGAAGGAAGGAAGGAAGGAAGGAAGGAAGGAAGGAAGGAAGGAAGGAAGGAAGGAAGGAAGGAAAGAAAGAAAGAAAGAAGTTATATCCTCAAACTCCCCCATAGCTTTAACCTTAAACTATCTATCATGGACCTCACCATATGGACCTCATCCCATTCCTAAGAGGTGTATAAGCGGGCGTGCATAAGCGCATGAGCATGCCTACTGTGCCCGTCCTACTGTCCCCATTCCTGTGTTCATGTCCATGTTTATACTCATACCTATTATCTTGTATGTTTGATAAATAAATAGAAATAATTGGCATTTTTCAGACAAGCTGTCTCTACTAGGTATTTGAATAACAATCCCATGTGCTGACATCTGTCTGAATTGTAGTAAAATCTTGAACTCCTTAGCAAATGTCTCTGCCTTTGTATTGTTGCAATCTTGAAGCAGAACAGCCTTTTTAGTATGTCGTATATAATGTGTAGTTTGGACATAAGATTAACTTTCCAAAAGATCTGGAGATGTTTCTTCTAAACCAGCAACCCTCAGAACCAGCAAATCATTTCACCTTTTTAAATCTCCTAATCACAAACTATGCAGAAATATGGAGAAGAAACATCTGAAGTTACAAACCAAGACATCATATACACCAGTTACTAGTGTGTGGGATTCAGAAATGCAACTTTTGTGTTGATGTCTCAATTGATATCTCTTATACTAGAGGTAGTCCTCGATTTACAACCATTTGTTTAGTGACTATTTGAATGTACAATGGTACTGAAAAAAGTGACATCATTTTTCACACTCAAACCATTGCAACTTTGCATGTGATCCAAATTAGAACACTTGGAAACTGGTATATATTTATGATGGACGCAGTGTCCCAGTATCATGTGATCAGCTTGCAAAATCTATGTTTCTATTCCTGCCAATTGTATTGCTTCTTCTGGAAACACCATCTTTCAGGAATTTCCTTCTAGAGACCTGGATAATCAGCAGTTATCTTTTCCTCCGCTTGAACACACTTCAAAAGCGTTTTTTATCAAATTCAGCATGCATACCATAAAGCCCTTCATGGCATCGGACCAAAATATCTCCGGGACCGCCTTCTGCCGCACGAATCCCAGCGACCGGTTAGGTCCCACAGAGTTGGCCTTCTCCAGGTCCCGTCGACTAAACAATGTCGTTTGGCGGGCCCCAGGAGAAGAGCCTTCTCTGTGGCGGCCCCGACCCTCTGGAACCAGCTCCCCCCAGATATCAGAGTTGCCCCCACCCTCCTTGCCTTTCGCAAGCTCCTTAAATCCCACCTCTGTTGTCAGGCATGGGGGAATTGAAATTTTCCCTTCCCCCTAGGCTTATAGAATTTATACCTGGTGTGCTTGTATGTATGATTGCTTCTTTAAATTGGGGTTTTTTAGATTATTTTTAATATTAGATTTGTTTACATTGTCTTTTTTATTGTTGATAGCCGCTCCGAGTCTTCGGAGAGGGGCGGCATACAAATCTAATAAATAAATAAATAAATACCAGCTGTAGGTCAGGATTCACGTGCTGTTGTAGGACATTCACAAATGACATAGGGCCCTCTTTTATTGGCACGCTGCAGACCAAAATGACAACATATTAGAAAACATTATCATCTTATGACACCAGGCTTTTCAGTACACTATCTGTTTCTCAAAGGTATGATGCCAAATTTAGATTGAATTTCATCGCCATCCTATTCATATAGTCAACGTTTTTGCAGGTTGTGACCTATGTTTACTTTCATGTGAGGGAAACCTGATCTACAGAAATGTTTCTTAACCTTGGCAACTCTAAGGCATGTGGACTTTAACTCCCAGAATTCCTCAGCCAGAATACTAGGTTAGGGAATTCTGGGAGTTGAAGTCCACATCTTAGAGTTGCCAAAGTAGAGAAACGCTGGCCTACAGTGATGTAATTTATACCCTGCTTATTAATTAATTAATTAATTTGTCAAGTACATATTGGTAGTACAGTACACAAAGATATAACAATGTATATAAGAAAATATAACAAACCGTTCTAAACTCGACTGCAGGAAATACGATTTTAGCAACTGAGTAGTTGATGCATGGAACTCGCTACCAGACTCTGTAGTATCATCACCTGACCCCCAAAACGTTACCCTTAGACTATCCACTATTGACCTCTCCCGATTCCTAAGAGGTCAGTAAGGGGCGTACATAAGTACACCAGAGTGCCTTCCGTCCCCTGCCCTAATGTTTCTCTTTTACTAGTATCATGTCGATAAATATCATTATATCTTAGTATACCACGATTAGGTACTTGACAAAATAAATAAATAAATAAATAAAATATTTAAAATGCTTGATAAATGTGTTAGGATTCTGTCCATAACTGTTGGGTCGGCAATATACTGGCTGCAGGTGTTGCAGACCGCCACAAGAGGGAGCCAAAGCTTATTTCTCTGAATTCCCCTCTCTGTTTCTCTTTGTCTGGCTACTCCCTGTTAATGGCTACCAGTGATGAGCTACCAAAATTTTTACTACCACACTGTGGGCGTGGCTTATGCATTTTGTTTCAACATCTTTCAGTGCAAATTGAGTGCTCTGGGGTGGAGCTCCATTTTTGCTCCTCCACTGCTCCCCCATCTCAATCCGGGCAGTAGCCTACCCCTAATTATCTACTACAATATATAAAGTGTATATATACACATGCATGCACAGCTCTTCTAAAATTATACATTCAACCTCATTTACTACGATAGGAAAAACATACCCAGAGCCCAGAAGGGAAAAAAAGAAAAAAAAAATCAAAATTTTGCTACCGGTACTGCGTACCTGACTGTACCTGTAGGAGCCCATCACTGATAGCTACTCACTGTTAAGTTTGCTCTGCAATTCTCTGCATGCTCTGTATTGTAGTCATGTATTATAGCTAAAATGTGTTTAAGCTTGATATCTTTGATATCAATCTATCCTTGATAGATTAGGGAAGATTATTACACTGGGTTTACAGTGAAAATATAAACAGCTTAGGGAAGATGATAACACTGGGTTTGCAGTAAAAAAATATAAATAGATTAGGGAACATGATTGGGTATACAGCGAAAAAAACATAGAGTAGAGAAGATGATACTGAAGTATAAATAGAGTAGGACACGATAATTATATTGGGCTAGCAGTGAAAGCATAATTAGAATAGGCTAACATAATGAAACATTGTGAGAAATAGATAAAATGATAGATGAGTTGCGAATACTTTATTAAAGGGTTTTAGATAAAAGAAATTTATACTGATTAGGTGGATTGATAATTGAATACTATATTTCCATTAAGGACTGAATAAGGGTTTATTAAAGCGATGGTGTTGATATGTAATGATAGAAATTGAGTAGATTTAATTGATATAATTTGGTTTCCTTTCTTTCTTTGGGAATTATATGGTTATGATAATAGCTTGTAAGATTTGGATCTTAAAGTATAATTAATATTTAAGATTAAATAACTTTTCTTTTTGGAGGGCAATTAGTATATGATAAGGGTAGAGAAATTTTTAAGAGGTAAATAAGGCTGTATGACCATTGAAAACAATCACTTTGGCCTAAATGTAATAAAATTTGATAAGTGAAAGCAAATAGATCAGATGTAATGGCAAATAGTATTGTAAGTTTGTATAATGAGATGGAAATATGAAAGTTTTTCAGGTGATAAAAGTAAAGGAGGCAGAATATCGTTGGATGATAAATACCAAACATAAATGTAAATTCATTGTATTGTATTGAAGATTGAAGGTGTATGATATTGCACTATTTAAAAGTGTAGAAAAATAAAAAAAAACTTTTACCCACAAAAGTAAACTTTAATTCAAGTTAGTATACCTGTGTAGCTGAGTAGTTATTCACAACCAACCTCAATTTAAACGTATCTGTGTGTGCATAACCTTGGTAAACAAGGATTACTCTGTTATACATTAACAAAGTGCGCGTTAAAAGGGCCAATTAAAATGCCCTGAAACATCAAGAATTCAACATAGCTCACATTCTGGGATTTTGAATATGAAAATTCATGGGACCTCCTACTCGTCTCAAGCAGTTCAAAAAATTATGGGTCAGATCCATGTGGTTGTAACAACACAGGACGAGCCACCTCTCCAGATGAGTCTCGCTGATCATCTTCATATTGCGCAAATCCCGGAGCCAGTCCCCGGAGTTCACTGGAGAAAACTGCAGGGGTGGGGGGGAATGAACCAAAAAAAACCACCACAAAGGCATCAGTAAACTGAAAAGCAACTCTCCAAAAAAGAGGGAGGGGAAAATGCCATTTCAAAGCGTTTGAAGGAACTACATTCATAGAAACATAGAAGACTGACGGCAGAAAAAGACCTCATGGCCCCTCTAGTCTGCCCTTATACTATTTCCTGTATTTTATCTTACAATGGATATATGTTTATCCCAGGCATGTTTAAATTCAGTTACTGTGGATTTACCAACCACGTCTGCTGGAAGTTTGTTCCAAGGATCTACTACTCTTTCAGTGAAATAATATTTTCTCACGTTGCTTTTGATTTTCCCAACTAACTTCAGATTGTGTCCCCTTGTTCTTGTGTTCACTTTCCTATTAAAAACACTTCCCTCCTGAACCTTATTTAACCCTTTAACATATTTAAATGTTTTGATTATGTCCCCCCTTTTCCTTCTGTCCTCCAGACTATACAGATTGAGTTCATTAAGTCTTTCCTGATACGTTTTATGCTTAAGACCTTCCACCATTCTTGTAGCCCGTCTTTGGACCCGTTCAATTTTGTCAATATCTTTTTGTAGGTGAGGTCTCCAGAACTGAACACAGTATTCCAAATGTGGTCTCACCAGCGCTCTATATAAGGGCATCACAATCTCCCTCTTCCTGCTTGTTATACCTCTAGCTATGCAGCCAAGCATCCTACTTGCTTTCCCTACTGCCAGACCACACTGCTCACCCATTTGGAGATTGTCAGAAATCACTACCCCTAAATCCTTCTCTTCTGAAGTTTTTGCTAACACAGAACTGCCAATGCAATTCTGCAAATAACATTACGTGATGTGGGTATCTCCCTTGGATGACTCCTCAGATTCTTCTTCGGAGGTCAGCTCAAGGGTGGATGACACGGATAACAAGCCTGTGTTACTTACAACCGCATTCTGCATGAGGATTTTCTCTGAGGAGATCACACGGCCCGTCAAGGAAGTCTGGCATCCCATATGCAGCCCCCAATTTTCCAATTCTAAGCGAGCTTCTTTATTTCTGGGGGGGGGGGAATTGCCATTTTAAAATCAATTGGATCAAGAAACTTTTGTACACTTTTCAATTATTCAATTAGTGTAATTATTCAATTACACTTTCAATCCTGGGCCTAGAAAGTTTAGAACTAAGACGCCTTAAACATGATCTAAGTGTTGCCCACAAGATCATATGCTGCAACGTCCTGCCTGTCGGCAACTACTTCAGCTTCAACCACAACAACACAAGAGCACATAACAGATTTAAACTTAATATTAACCACTCCAAACTTGACTGTAAAAAATATGACTTCAGTAACCAAGTTGTCGAAGCGTGGAACTCATTACTGGACTCCATAGTGTCATCCCCAAACCCCCAACACTTTACCCTTAGATTATCTACGGTTGACCTATCCAGATTCCTAAGAGGTCAGTAAGGGGCGAGTACAAGTGCACTAGAGTGCCTTCCGTCCCCTGTCCTATTGCTCTCCTATATCTCCTATACCTTTCTTCTATTCCTATATCTCTTCTTCTATTCTTTCATTGATATGTTCTATTACTATATCTTCTTTTCTATTATTTCTTAGATATATTTTACTATGAGTATCTCCTCTATAACCTTCATCATGTATTTTATTATGTGTATATAGATATATACCCACTAAAACCCTCATTGTGTATTGGACTAAATAAATAAATAAATAAATAAATGAATGAATGAATGAATAAATAAATAAATAAAAATAAATTATCTCGATCATCGAGAAGCAAAACGTGACCATTTTTAGCTTTAGTGGGACATCAGAAGAACACAGCAAGATTTTATTTTAAGACATTCAAGCACTATAATTGGGAATTTAATCAGTGGTGGGACTTGAATAACTTAGCAACTGGTTCTTCAGTCAAGCCCAGTGTTTGAACTGTTAAGCCACCTCTTCTGGGAAGTGATAAGTAACTGTGGCCCAGTCCTAGTTTATCCTGTAGAAAATGGCAGCTGGAAGAAATCCCGGTATTGACAGAAATTTAGGAACTGTTGATCATAATGACCAGAAGAAGACATTGTCAACCATGGAAGATCTCAGAGTGACTTTGAGATAATCTTTCTTTCAACTCAACCAGCCACCGTAAGGTTTAGGTTAAAAAAAAAATAGTAGGAAGGACCCTTATATAATGTATGCCATTTTGAGCTTCTAAATTAAAAGTGGGTATACAGTATACCGTATTTTTTTTCAGAGCATAAGACACACCCTTTTCCTCCCTAAAAGAGGCAGAAAATTCAGGTATGTCTTATACTCTGAATTTAGCTTTTTTCGAAGCTTTTTTTTCCAGCCCTAGCTAGGTGCTCTTACCTTGCAGGTTCTTTCATTGTTACTCTTTCGGAGCCCTAAGCCCTAAGTCTTGCAGGGATTTTTTTCATTGCTCTAACTTGCTCCAAATGTTTCTTTCCAGCCCTAACCATGTGCTAACTATGTTCCCAGCTTTTACCAGCTTGCAAGCTCTTTCATTGTTACTCTTTGTGAAGAATGTTTTTCAAGCACTAAGTCTTTGCAGGGTTTTTTTTTTAATCGCTCTACTTGCTCCGAATGTTTCTTTCCAGCTCTAACCAGGTCCTAGTGATTTTCCCAGCTCTTAATGGCTTGCAAGCTCTTGCATTGTTACTCTCTCGGAATAGTTTTTTTTTAAAAGCCCTAACCAGGGGATAAAATAATGTGCTGAAGCTGACTAGACTAAGGACACTAGCCAGATGAATTCCCGATAAGCAGATCCTTTTTCCTATTTTCTTCCCCCAAAACTAAGATGCGTCTTACACTCCGGTGCATCTTATACTCCAAAAAATATGGTAATTAATCAATAACATTAAACAAAGAAATAATAAGCACAGGACATTTCTGGATAATATTTTTCGATGCTGAAGGAATTCCTCTGGCACTATTCATTTGCATTTCAGATTATAACCCTTGTTTCTGAAAACTGATGATACTTTAACTCCATCTAGTGGTTAAAAATGAAGAAGGAAGTCTGTACATATTGAGTGAACTGAATCTTGAATTCAGTGAGACTTAACTTCGCAGGAGACATGAATGGTGTCCCTTGATCATAAGAGCAATTATTAAGCTTGAGTGCCAACTTTTTTTAAAACATCAAAACAATTGTCATGTTATGTCAATTCAAGGGGGACATAACCATGATTATTTCGAGGAAAAAAAAGATGTGTTACCTGTCCTTCTACTTATTTAAAATACTTCTAAACCATTTTCCTATCTGGATCCCTTCCAAGACCATAAAGGGAAAATGAGAAGCTGCCATAGGAAAGAATTTTTATACTGTTCTGTAAATCAGGAATGGGTCGAATTTATCACTGCCAGGGATGGTTCAAATACATATGCAAATTGCAATCAGGATGGAGACACCTTGTTTTATATATTGATGCCTCCTCTTAAATATCCGATTAGCTTAATACAGGGGGCTCAAACTTGATTTGAGGGCTCCATCGGGATTGTGTTTGACAAGATGGGTGTGGCCAGGGTGGGCGTGGCCAGCTCATCATCACTCATGTCAGGGCCGCCTGTGATGGGCCAAGCGCTCTGCCAATGAAGACGGAACTGGGGTCGTGCTGCGTTTTTGCTAGCGGAGGCACCATGGGCCGGTCCTTCCCTGTTTCCAGTGTCTTTGCGGGCCAGATCAAAGGACTCCGTGGGACAGATTTCAGCCCTTGGGCCTTGAATTTGACATCCCTGCTTCAATGCAATGTGCAAAAGACAAAATATGGAATACATAAACTTAGGAATTCGTGGTGTCTGCTCATTATGGTCAGAAAGTTGTGACGCCAACCAAACGTGATAGAACCATACCTCTGAATGTTGTCAGCAAGTCTAGACAGCCGCTGATGTCTCTGCTGTGGGGGCAAGTGAGTGTGTTGCGCGAGATCTCTCATCAAGCGAAAGTCTGAAGTTGCATTTCTGTTAAGTCCTAAGGTTTAAAAAAAAGGGGGGGAGGTACAGTCATACCTCGTCTTACGAACCTAATTGGTTCCCGGGGGAGGTTCGTAAGACGAAAGGTTCGTAAGACGAAACATTGTTTCCCATAGGAAACAATGTAAAGTCAATTAATCTGTGCAACAACAAAAAAAACCCCACAAAAAAACGCTGCCACCCGGCTGTCACCTTTTAAAACAGCCCAGGGGCTTCTCAGCGGCCTCCCGAACACCGAACGCCAAACCCGAACTTCCGGGTTCGGCATTCGGGAGGCCGCCAAGAAGCCCCCCGGCTGTTTTAAAAGGTGACAGCCGGGCGGCAGGGCTTCTCGGCGGCCTCCCAACGCCGAACCCGGAAGTTTGGATTTGGTGTTCAGCTTCGGGAGGCTGCTAGGAAGCCCCCTGGCTGTTTTAAAAGGTGACAGCCGGGCTGCGGGGCTTCCCAGCAGCCTCCCGAACCCCGAACCTTTGCCGAACTTCCGGGTTCTGGAGGCTGCTGGGAAGCCCCGCAGCCCGGCTGTCGCCTTTTAAAACAGCTGGGGGGCTTCCCAGCAGCCTCCCGAAGCCGAACGCCAAACCCGAACTTCCGGGTTCAGCATTGGGAGGCCGCTGGGAAGCCCCGCCGCCCGGTTGTCACCTTTTAAAACAGCCGGGGGGCTTCCCAGCAGCCTCCCGAACGCCGAACCCGGAAGTTCGGGTTTGCCGTTCGTAAGACGAAAAAAGTTCGTAAGAAGAGGCAAAATTTTTCTGAACCCCGGGTTCGTATCTCGGGTTGTTCGTAAGATGAGGGGTTCGTATCTTGAGGTACCACTTTATTTTACTAAGCTCCAAATCAGCACACAGGATCGAAAGAATGGTGAAAACCAAGAATCAGAGAGATCGTGTCATTATAGGCCAAACCAGAGGTCTTCCAAGTTCGAGCTTAGCTTTCAATATCTACTTTTTGTAACTTCCCAGGCAGAGTGTCTATGGAGACTCTATAATCCAGGACATGGTTGTACCAAAGGTGCTTCCCCCCCCCCCCCCGCCCAAGGAGCTTTTTCAGTTCTGACTCCATTCCCCGCCATCCAGTCAGAGATGAAGAAGCTTCTTGGACCAGAAGCCAAACGTCTTCAAAGAAAAACCATGAAGTTCATCTTGAAAAAAAGCACCTTTCAGATTCCCAGCCAGAGGATGTAAGAAGATAAAGGTGAAGCCCAACTCCTGATGTTGATCCAAAAATGCTTTGGGGCATCCTTTCTTCAGTCTGGTCTGGAATGTAATGGGGAGGGAGTGTCTCCTATACAAGTGTTAACCAGGTCTCCTGCATGTTGTAACATAGGTGATATCTATGTTATAACATTTCTGAGGGTTTCAGCCCCAGAAATTAATGGGGTGGGGAAGATCTTCAGGGTTTTGGGGGGAATGGGATGGGGGTTGAGGGCTTCAGCCCCCCAAAATTGGAAGTTAATGGAGTGGAGGATAGCAACAGCAATACCATTTAGACTTATATACCGCTTCATGGTGCTTTTAAAGCCCTCTCTAAGCGGTTTACAGAATCAACATATTGCCCCCAACAATCTGGGTCCTCATTTTACCCACCTCAGATGGATGGAAGGCTGAGTCAACCTTGAGCTGGTGGTGAGATTTGAACTGCTGAACTACAGCTAGCAGTTAGCTGAAGTAGCCTGCAGTGCTGCACTCTAACCACTGAGCCACTCCGGCTCTCACTCCTTAGCATCTTCCCAGTCAAACATGAGTCAAGCTCTTAATTCTAAAAGTCACAGCAAGCACTTGACCTGCTAGCAAATCCCTGATACACACAGAGATACAGTTGTATACCATGCTAGAACAGCTCTCCTGATCAGAGATCTAATACTAATAATATAGGTCCACTGCAGGGAACTCTCCAGGGTCCTGATCCTGCTGGAGATCAGGAGAATATGTCATTGAAGCCGATAATGTTACCTAGTTTGCATAATAAAACATCTGTGAGAAAACAAGCAAGCTTGTAGCGATGCTGTTTGATACAATCTTCTGTGAAATTGTTTAAGAGAAATATTCAAGTTATTGTGGAATAACTGTATTTAAAACCGACTTGCTCCTCTGGTATTCTGATTTGTCATAATCCAGTGCTCTGTCTAAACAGAAGACATTTGTTATATAATTTTGCCACTACATCCATTATAGGTCTCCAGTTGCTGGATTTAAGTCTTATCAGATTTTGTTGCAAGAAAATTAAATCCACAAGTATACACAGACAATTGATTCAGCTGGATTCATTAATTTCTTTATAAACATAGTAATATCCTGATTCAGCTAGTTTCATTAATTTCTTTATAAACATAGTAATATCTGATTCAGCTAGTTTCATTAAGAAGGAAGGAAGGAAGGAAGGAAGGAGAAATGGAGGGAGGGAGGGAGGGAGGGAGGGAGGAAGGAAGGAAGGAAGGAAGGAAGGAAGGAAGGAAGGAAGGAAGGAAGGAGAAATTTTCTTTCCATGCCCTTTTGCAAAAGTCCAATAAATGCTCATTATTTAATTGTTCAACGGTTTCATTGGCGTTTCCAAGAAATTTAAAGCAAACCCCCACACCAGTGTTCCCTCTAATTTTTTTGGGGGGTGGGCGGAAAAGTATAGTGTCTGAGCGGCAGTCCCTTCGGGACTGGGCGGCACAGAAATATTAAATAAACAAACAAACAAACAAACAAACAAACAAAAAACCCACCCTGTTTTGCCTCAGAGAATTTCAAAATAAAATACTGTACTGTGTGTCTATAACAGTGAGCTCATAATAGGGCAACTCTATCAATATCAAAATGCCACTTAAATAGTTGAGCTAGTTTCAAACTAGATTTTGATTTTCTTTCTCTCTTCCTTACTCCCATTCTTTTTCTTTCTCTTTTCCTTCCTCTCTTTTTTCTATCTGTTTCTCTCTTCTTCTCTCTCTCCTTCCCTCTCACTCTTTCCCTCTCGGCTTCTGGGCAGGTTTGGAAAACTCTGAGTTGATGATGATTTTTAAGTGAGCGATTGCTCACTGCTCAGCTTAGAGGGAACTATGCCCCCCACCCCAAAAAAGGGAGGAG
The DNA here is from genome assembly GCF_031021105.1 of Erythrolamprus reginae. Taxonomy (NCBI): domain Eukaryota; kingdom Metazoa; phylum Chordata; class Lepidosauria; order Squamata; family Dipsadidae; genus Erythrolamprus; species Erythrolamprus reginae. Next base: position 12,757,488 of record NC_091953.1, on the reverse strand, counting down.
GAGGAAGAAGAGGAATCCAAAGCTACTTTCAGGCAAAGCCTCCAGTATGTTTTCTCAACTGACAATGTAGATCAGTTGAAGAGAGGCAGCTGAAAGGAATATTTTGAAAGAGAAGTAAAGAACTGCACAAAAGCAGAAATAAAAGGCAGAGAAAATCAGAGAGACAGAAGCTTCTCACCATCTGAAGAAGGAAGGAAGGAAGGAGAAATGGAAGGAAGGAAGGAAGGAAGGAAGGGAGGGAGGGAGGAATGAATGAATGAATGAAGGAAGGAAGGAAGGAAGGAGAAATGGAGGGAGGGAGGAAGGAAGGAGAAATTTTCTTTCCATGCCCTTTTGCAAAAGTCCAATAAATGCTCATTATTTAATTGTTCAACGGTTTCATTGGCCTTTCCAAGAAATTTAAAGCAACCCCCCCCCACCCCAAAAAAGGGAGGAGGAGGAAGAAGAGGAATCCAAAGCTACTTTCAGGCAAAGCCTCCAGTATGTTTTCTCAACTGACAATGTAGATCAGTTGAAGAGAGGCAGCTGAAAGGAATATTTTGAAAGAGAAGTAAAGAACTGCACAAAAGCAGAAATAAAAGGCAGAGAAAATCAGAGAGACAGAAGCTTCTCACCATCTGAAGAAGGAAGGAAGGAAGGAGAAATGGAAGGAAGGAAGGAAGGGAGGGAGGGAGGGAGGGAGGGAGGGAGGAATGAAGGAAGGAAGGAAGGAAGGAAGGAAGGAAGGAAGGAAGGGGTGGGCAATTAATTTATAATTATAATATAATTATAATACATAATTTTATATATAATATATATAATATAAATAATATAATATATAATTATAATTTATAATTATAATATAATTAACTCCGTTCTACCCAATAATATACAGTATTGGGTAGAACTGAGTTCATAATCCGGCCCTCTAAAACCACCCCAATTTCTCATGCAGCCCCATGGCAAAATTAATTGCCCACTCCTGGTGTATACCATCCATTCAGGAAGATACTCGGTTTATTTTTCCAAAGCGTCTGTTGATAGATTGCTGCTTCACACTCTTTGCTTCCACTGCTGTTTGCAATTGGTTTTAATGTATTGGAGTTTTAGATCTAATTTTAAATTTAGATTTCTTATATATTGTTTTATTGTATTTATTTTGTTATGAGCCGCTCTGAGTCTGCGGAGAAGGGCGGCATGGAAATATAATAAATAAATAAATAAATATTTGGAACCCCGACAGAGCCATTGCAAACAACCACAAAGGTGAGCCGGTTGCTAAGCAATCAAAATCGTGATCTTGTGCTCTTTTATGATCTGTCTATATTCTCATGAAGGCCAATACACGTGTCCTGGGATAATGTTACTAGATCAAATCTGGGTCAGTCACCGATACAGATTGGATCTTGCCTATATTCAAATGTTCATCTGACCAGAAACTTCATCTCTTAATTTTTGAATGCTGCAGAATTGGCTAAATAGAATACAATAGAATAGAATAGTGATGTGACCGGAACAATCTAGAACTGAGCACACTCAAAACCGTAGAAATGGTGGTAGACTTTAGGAGAAACCTTTCCATCCTTCAACCTCTCACAATACTAGACAACACAGTATCAACACTATAGAGACCTTCACATTTCTGGGTTCTATCATATCTCAAGACCTAAAATGGTCACCTAACATCAAAAACATCATCAAAAAAGCACAACAAAGAATGTTCTTTCTGCACCAGCTCAGGAAGCTCAAACTGCCCAAGGAGCTGCTGATACAGTTCTACAGAGGAATCATTGAGTCTGTCATCTGCACCTCTATCACTGTCTGGTTTGGTGCTGCAACCCAACAAGACCAACACAGACTTCAGAGGAGAATCAGAACTGCAGAAAAAAACAATTGCTGCCAACCTGCCTTCCATTGAGTCAAAAAGAGGGTGGGGAAAATATTTACTGATCCCTCGCATCCTGGACACAAACTGTTTCAACTCGTACCCTCAAAACTTCGCTACAGAGCACTGTACACTGCACACCAAGACAACTAGACACAAGAACAGTTTTTCCTGAACGGCATCACTCTACTACACAAATAATTCCCTCAACACTGTCAAACTTTTTACTAAGTCTGTACTTCTATTTCTACTAGTTTTTTCTCATCGTTCCTATCATCCTTTTCCTCCCACTTAGGACTGTATGACTGTAACTTGTTGCTTGTATCCTAAGATTTTTATTAACTTTGATTGTTTCTTCATTGCTTATTTGACCCCTATGGTAATCAGTAAGTGTTGTACCACATGATGCTTGACAAATGTAACTTTTTCTTTTATGTACACTTAGAGCATGTGCACCAAGACAAATTCCTTGTGTGTCCAATCACACTTGGCCAATAAATTCTATTCTATTCTATTCCAGAATTCTTTATTGGCTTTTAATGTGATTGGACACACAAATAATTTGTCTCTGGTGTGTAAGTTCTCAGTGTGCATACAAGCAATAAGTGATAAATCATGATCATAGTCATCGTTAATAAAGACAAGGTCAGAGTGCTAACAACTGTTTGGATGAGCCACGTTGCAGTGGTTTACCTGTCATGTAGCAAAGTTCTGGGATGAGATGCACCACACGAGGCTCAGCAGACTGGCTGCCTCTATTCTTCAGCTTGCTAACGAGCATTGGTTGATTCAGATCACTCAAGGATACATCGTATTGCTGTTCACAGAAATATGAGATCAGAAGGAGGCAAATCAGCTCCATTCAAAACCCTTGGTTCTACAGTTCAGTGGTCCTTAACCTTAGCAACTTTAAAGATGTCTGGATTCCAATTCCCAGAATTCACCAGCCAGCATAATGATCAGAGGTCTAATACTAGCATGCTGGCTGGGGAATTTTGGGAATTGAAATCCAGACATTTCCCACTGTTAACAGAACATGTTGTTTTCCTAAATACTTAATATGTTTCCTATATATTCCCTCATATACTGGTCGAAAAAAATAAAGGGAACACTCAAATAACACATCCTAAACCTGAATGGATGAAAGATTCTCATTGAATACTTTGTTCCGTACAAAGTTGAATGTGCACAACAGCAGATGAAATTGATTGCCAATCAGTGTTGCTTCCTAAGTGGACAGTTTGATTTCACAGAAGGTTTGATTGACTTGGAGTTATATTGTGTTGTTTAAGTGTTCCCTTTATTTTTGGGAGCAGTTATTGACTTAACTATACTGCTCAAAAAAATAAAAGGAAACAAACATACCATGCATAAATTGTAAAGGCCGAGGGGGAAAGAATATCTCAGTTCTCCCATGCCTGACGGCAGAGGTGGGTTTTAAGGAGCTTACGAAAGGCGAGGAGGCTGGGGGCAATTCCAATCTCTGGGGGGAGTTGGTTCCAGAGGGCCGGGGCCGCCACAGAAAAGGCTCTTCCCCTGGGCCCCACCAAACGACATTGTTTAGTTGACGGGACCCGGAGAAGACCCACTCTGTGGGACCTAACTAGTCGCTGGGATTCGTGCAGCAGAAGGCTAATCTAAATCTACTCCCTTGCAGTTTCATCAGGGTTGCTTGACCTTGGGGGGGGGGTGAGATGAGCATGGCCACCGCGTCGCCACTCGGGTCAGAGGCGCATGTGGTGGGCTGAGCACCCTGCCAGCAAAAATGAGCTCCTGAGCTGTGACGGCCTCCCGCAACCTTCTGCCAGCTTGGGAGCTCCATTTTTGCTGGCAGAGGCACCGCAGGCTGGTTCTTCGCTGTTTCGAGGGTGGCCCCATGACCACATCTAAGTACCCCGTGAGCCGGATCCGGTCCACAGGCCTTGAGTTTGACACCCTTGATGTAAACTGCTACCACTTATGTACAAAGCAATGCATAACCCAGTATTTTTTGGATCTGGCATTTTTATCAAGTCCTTCCCAAGACCCTGAAACAGGAAGATGTTTGATGATATTAAAGGTTTAATATTATCATTCTACTTAGACAAGGCACCCCAAAGAGTTTCTGTCAATCTGCCATCCTTCGGATCTGTTGGATTGTAACTTAGTATGACCAATTTGGGAATGCTAGAAATTATACGTCAATACAATTAAGGGTATCATATTTACGAACATTGGAGCAAGCCTTCATGCAATATCCAGATTCTCGATTACCTGTTTGTAATAATCCTCGTAGGAGATCTGAGTGCCATCACGCTTCTGGAATTTATCTGTTGGTTTTACAGTCCACTCAATATCATCAATACGATATGTTTTGTTGTTGTATCTAAAATGCCAAGTTAAAAAAAAATCTAAATAATCTAGATGGTCTACGTAATCTTTAATGTGCCCTGACATAATTCTTTCTGCTACACACCCACAAAAATAAAATGAATGGTAGCTTCTTAAGTATACCCTGTTCCCCACCCCCCCAAATAAGACATCCCCTGATAATAAGACCAATCTGGATTTTGAGTGCGTGGCAATAAAGCCAAGGACTTATTTCAATTAGTTCAAAAAAATATAAGACAGGGTTTTATTTTCGGGAAAACATGATAAAATATAGGAGTGTAGGCAAAATTCATGTTCTTTTGTGTAAAAAAAATACATGCTGCCACTTTTCAGGAAAGACAAAGTATAATTAGGCATGATAACTATTTTGTTTTATGTTTTGTTAATTTGCTGGTCCAGATTTATGTTTATACATATTTTTATTTATTAGTCTTGTCATATGCCTATGAATAAGTTTGGTAAATAAAATGTATACAATTACCTACTATTGAACATATCTGCAAAGAAAATTGTAAAATCGATAATACAAAACGAGCCGGGGTGGTGCAGCAGATAGACTGCTGTACTGCAGGCCACTGAAGCTGACTTGTAGATCTGAAGGTCAGCGGTTCAAATCTCATCACCGGCTCAAGGTTGACTCAGCCTTCCATCCTTCTGAGGTGGGTAAAATGAGGACCCGGATTATGGGGGCAATAGCCTAGCTCTGTTAAAAAACTGCTATTGCTAACATGTTGTAAGCCGCCCTGAGTCTAAGGAGAAGGGCGGCATAAAAATTGAATAAATAAAATAAATAAATAAATAAAACTACAATGGTTGAAGTTAGCAACCTAAGTGAATATGAAATTACTAACGCTTAAATAGATGTCATGGTTTCCGTAGGGTTAAATTGTACCTTGTAAGAATAATCAGCCCCACCAATTCTTTCTCACAGTTTTCTGCAAAGCGGGCCCTCTCTGAATTATTATACAGATCAGTCATGAACTCCAAAACATTTTCACTCCGAAGCACTTTATGGCTCACATCTGCACAGAGCATTACTTTGTTCTCAAAGTGCCCAACAGACACCGCAAATCCTGGCCACAGAGTCAGCCTAAAAGGGGAAGAAAAAGACATTTTGAGTTAGACTCCAAGCAGCCTGGCAACAATGCCACGTCCAATCAGAAGAAAACATGCATACAATACACATACAAAGTTTTTTTTTTTAAAAAAAGGTTAAAGATAATAATAATATTATTTTTAAAAAATTATTATGAATAATTAATTAATTAATTAATAATTTATTAGATTTGAATGCTGCCCCTCTCTGTAGACTCGGGGCGGCTCACAACAATAAAAACAATATACAGTGTAACAAATCTAATAATTAAAAGAAAGCATCTAAAACCCCGTCATTTAAAAAAACCATACAACACAAGCGTACCATACACAAAACTCTGTAAGCCTGGGGGAGGTGTCTCAATTCCCCCACGCCTGGGGGAATTGAGAAAGATGAAACATTCTGAAGTAGAAAAGGGGCCTCTCGAAACATTTTGAAGCAACATTTGTCTTAAAAAGAATGTCATGAAATCTAACGTCAAAACTACTCGCTCCTTTGAGCCCCACAAGAATCAAACCCAGATGGCAAAAGGGGTTGTTACTTCCTTAATAGAGTGGAGCTGTAATGTATCTCTGGCTGTAGGGTTGGGGACGAAACCAAGGTCCTCTTTCGGAGGGAATTTGAAGGTCAGTAGGATGGCATGGGTAGCGGTGGCTATCTTATTTTGATCTCATTTGACTGTTCGGACCAGAATATCTCCCAGCGACCGATTAGGTCCCACAGAGTTGCCCTTCTCCGGGTCCTGTCGACTAAACAATGTCGTCTGGCAGGTCCCAGGGAAAGAGCCTTCTCTGTGGCGGCCCGACCCTCTGGAACCAGCTCCCCCCGGAGATTAGAACTGCCCCCACCCTCCTTGCCTTTCGTAAACTCCTTAAAACCCACCTTTGTCGCCAGGCATGGGGGAATTGAGATATCTCCCCCGGGCCTATACAATTTATGTATGGTATGTTTGTATGTATGTCTGCTTAATAATGGGGTTTTTTAAATGTTTTTTAAATTATTAGATTTGTTATAAATTGTTTTATTGTGTTGTGAGCCGCCTCGAGTCTACGGAGAGGGGTGGCATACAAATCTAATAAATAAAATAAAATAAAATAAAATAAAATAAAATAAAATAAAATAAAATAAAATAAAATAAAATAAAATAAAATAATAAAATAATAAAATAAATAAAATAAATAAAATAAATAAAATAAATAAAATAAATAAAATAAATAAAATAAATAAAATAAATAAAATAATAAATTAAATAAATTAAATAAATTAAATAAATTAAATAAAATAAATAAATAAACGATGACTGCCTGTTCTGTAAGCAGGGTTTTACTATGATTATAGGTTTATGAAGAGGGCTGTGAAAATATTTACAAAGCCCTCACATCCTGGACACAAACTGCTTTTACCCTCCAAAGGAGGGTTAGAGAGCACTGCACACCAGAACAACCAGGCACAAGAACAATATTTTCCCTGAATGTCATCACTCTGCTAAACAAATAATTCCCCCAATACTGTCAAACTATTTACTAAGTCTGCACTACAATTAATCTTCTCATTGCTCCCATCACCCATCTCCTCCCACAAATGACTGTAACTTTGTGGCTTGTATCCTGACTGGTTTCTCAATGGTGGTCCTAAATCGAGGACTACCTGCATAGCTTCTGATCCATTTTGGATTACTTCTCATCCATCAACACAGTTTATCTCACAATGTTAGGCTACAAATAATATATGAGCCGAGGTGGCGCAGCAGGTAGAGTGCTGTACTGCAGGCCACTGAAGCTGGCCGTAGATTTGTAGTTCAGCGATTCAAATCTTATCACCGACTCAGCTTTCCATCCTTCCGAGGTGGGTAAAATGAGGACCCGGATTGTGGGGGCAATATGCTGGCTCTATTAAGAAGTGCTATTAGACTCCCTGAGTCTAAGGAGAAGGGCAGCATAAAAATCGAATGGATGGATGGATGGATGGATGGATGGATGGATGGATAAAAAGGTATTAATCAGATACAGTGGTACCTCATGATACAAACTTAATTGGTTCCAGGAGGAGGTTCGTAAGGTGAAAAGTTCGTAAGATGAAACAATATTTCCCATAGGAATCAATGTAAAAGCAAATAATGCCTGCAAATCCTTCAGGAAAATCCCAAACTTTAGAAGGGAGGCGAACAGAGGGCAGGGAGGAGCAGCTAAAGGGGGCGGGTGGAAGAAGCAAGGCTAGGCTAAAGGGTGAGTGGGAAGGAAGAAAGGCAAGGGGGGCGCCCCTCCCTTTTCTTTCCTCAAAAGACACCCTTTCAGTGCCTCTGCAAACACGCTGTTCTCTGCAAAGTCTTTCCTCCTCCAAGCCGCCCCTCCCTTTTCTTTCTTCAAAAGACACTCTTTCAGTGCCTGCAAGCACGCTGTTCTCCTAGTTTTTTAAATGCAATCTTTCCCTCTCCAAGCCGCCCCTCCCTTTTCTTTCTTCAAAAAGGGGGAAAAAAGAAACCCCTTCATCCCAGCAGCAGCTGCTTGGGTTCGTAAGGTGAAAATAGTTCGGAAGAAGAGGCAAAAAAAATCTTAAACACCGGGTTCGTATCTTGAAAAGTTCATTAGAAGAGGCGTTCGTAAGATGAGGTACCACTGTACTTGGCGGGGGGGGGGCATTCTCAACAGATCATGAATTATTCATGGATGAAATAACTTAATTTCCCCCCAGAAATATTTAGGCTGCAAAGATTTCAAGTTGAGCTATACAACTCACTTGTGTTGAGGGACTTCCACTGGATCAGAGGGACTGTAGAAGTTTCGCCCAATCTGATACATCAACAGCTTTTGTAAAACCCTAGTATTGAATGCAAGTAAACATACTGTGTCAGTACACTGCAGCAAACATTGCATCGTTTCAAAACTGAAAAATTAAAAGATACATTTTGCAATCTCATCAGTTATGTAAAATAAAATGTTCAACAACAGTTTCTTCATCAAACTCGACTGCTACAAAGTTTGACCTGTTAGTTTTCAATATTTTTATCAATGATTTGCATGTAAGCAAGGGAAGTTTCTGTTCCGATAGCCAACTCTCCCATTAAAAACTCTTTTAGCCTTCTGGTGGAGTAGACCTTTGGTCTATCTGGTTAAGGCTGACTTCAATCCTGGAAGTTTGATCACCGCGGTCTCTCCTCCCATTTCTTATATTCCTATGAATTAGGGAGATATCCGTGTGACTCTCTTCTGTCTATAAGACTTAGGATATGTTTTATCTTGGACACTCGTGTAATGGAACTTGGAATTGCTGTCAAGCTTATCTTCTTTACTATTTATATCGAATAGAATGAGCTGAAAGAGACTTGTCAGACCAAAGTCATTATTTGAGTTAGAGACTTTTGGCTTGCCACAAGTAGAAAAGTATAGCGATCCCTCGCTTATCGTGGGTGTTACGTTTCAGGACCACCCGCGATAAAAGAAAATCTGCGAAGTAGGTTTTTTCTCTATCTCTACCCCACACGTTGTCCCTCACTTCCCCTCTCCCTTTTTACTTCTCATCTCTCTGCCTTTGTCTCTCTCTCTCTCTCTCTCTCTCTCTCTCTCTTGGGGAATCCTCGCAAGGGGCTCCCAGAGGCTCCGCTCCGCAGCCAGCAGCAAACCATTGCTTTGGCAGGGACAAGGCAAGTGCGCCACTGAGTTAGCCGGTCCCGGCGGAGGCGGCCGCAACTGCTGAGGCGACTCCAGTGGCTTCCCTCCCGGCTAACTCAGCGCTTTGCTGCCGGGTGCAGAGCGGAGCCTCCGGGAGACATGAGGAACTGTATTAAGGAGTCACGGCATTAGAAAAGTTGAGAACCACTACCTTAAACCAGTGATTTTCAACCTTTTTTGAGCCGCGGCACATTTTTTACATTTACGAAACCCTGGGGCACATTGAGCGGGGGGGGGGGCGGTTAAAAAAAGTTTGGACAAAAAAATTATCTCTCTCTCTTCCTCCCCTTCACTCTATTTCTTTCTCCCTCCCTCTTTCTATCCCTTTCTTCCTCTTTCTCTCTCTCCCCATCCCTTTCTTTCCCTTCCTTCCTGTTTTTTGCTCTTTCTCGCTCCCTCCCTCCCTTCCTCTATGTCTTTCTCTCTCTCTCCTTCCCTCCCTCTCTTTCTCTCTCTCTCGCTTTCTCTCTTTCGCTCTCTCTCTCTCTCTCTTTCTTTCTCTTGTTTTCTCTCTCTCTTGCTTTCTTTCTCTCTCTATTGTTCTCTTTCTCTCTCTCTCTTTCTTTCTCTCTCTTGCTTTCTTTCTCTCTTTCTCTCTTTCTTTCTTTCTTTCTCTCTTTCTTTCTCTCTCTCTTTCTTTCTCTCTGAGCTTCGCGGCACACCTGACCATGTCTCGCGGCACACTAGTGTGCCACGGCACACTGGTTGAAAAACACTGCCTTAAACCATCCTGGACAAATGGCTGCCCAATCTTTTCCTGAAAACCTCAAATGATGGAGCACTTGAGTAAGAATTTAGCCTAAAATTGTGACTTTTCCCTTCTCTCCATCTCCCCCCGCCCCCCCCCCCTCAAAAAAGTAAGACTCACTTTTTAAAGAGCAGGTTTAAGAACTGGATGCCCACCGGATTGCTAGATAAAATCTGGTGGATCAATTGGACTGTTATCTTTACCGTTTCACCTCTTCGGGTTTCACAAGACAGTTCTGTGACCTAAGAGGAAGAGAATACGCAATTTGAATTCAACTGCAAGAAATCAAGTACAAAACGTTTTAAAGCACAATTCCTTCCTAGTACAGTGATACCTCGTCTTACAAACGCCTCGTCATACAAACTTTTCGAGATACAAACCCGGGGTTTAAGATTTTTTTGCCTCTTCTTACAAACTATTTTCACCTTACAAACCCACCGCCGCCGCTGGGATGCCCCGCCTCCGGACTTCCGTTGCCAGTGAAGCACCCGTTTTTGCACTGCTGGGATGCCCCTGAAGCTCCCCTCCATGGGAAACCCCACCTCTGGACTTCCGTGTTTTTGTGATGCTGCAGGGGAATCCCAGCAGCGCAAAAACGGATGCTTCGCTGGCAACAGAAGTCCAGAGGTGGGGTTTCCCAGCGAGGGGAGCCTCGGTGAAATCGCAGCATCGCAAAAACACAGATTTCCGGAGGTGGGGTTTTGAGGACTTTGGTGTTTTTGTGATGCTGCGATTTCACTGAGGCTCCCCTCGCTGGGAAACCCCACCTCCGGACTTCCGTTGCCAGCGAAGCACTCGTATTTGCGATGCTGGGATTCCCATGCTGGGATTCCCCTTGCAGCATCACAAAAACACAGAAGTCCGGAGATGGGGTTTCCTATGGAGGGGAGCCTCAGGGGAATCCCAGCAGTGCAAAAACGGGGGCTTCGGCTGGCAAAAGGGGTGAATTTTGGGCTTGCACGCATTAATCACTTTTCCATTGATTCCTATGGGAAACATTGTTTTGTCTTACAAACTTTTCACCTTAAGAACCTTGTCCCGGAACCAATTAAGTTTGTAAGACAAGGTATCACTGTAGTTGCTTTCTGACTATAGACTAATTTTCCCTTGCCAGTAAATAAGGCAAAGATTTGCTAAGGTACATAAATATAATTAATAATAAATAAATAATAAAATAGTTTAATTTACGGAGCTGTGTGCCAAAATCACTTGTAACAATGAGTAATAAAAGGTAAACAGGATAACTGACATGGAGCTGATGCAAGAGCCAAAAAAAATCATGGGTTACCTGACCAAACCTGAACAGCCGTACCTATGTATGCTTTTCTGCCCTCTAAAAGAATGTACAATTAATATTGGGAAAAAATCCAATCATCTCCCTCCTCTCATTCATACATAGACTGCACGCAAACACAAACACACAAACACACGCACACACACACACACACACACAAGGAGGGAGAGTGCCTTACCTGATTTTCAAGCTTGTATGAAAGAAACAGGATTGCTCCGTCAAATACTTTGGCTTTTCCAAGAAATTCAGCATGGTTATACAGCAGGGCAATCCGTAAACGCCGCGATGCCAGCTCTGGGTTAAATGTTACATGGTACTGGTATAGTTTCCATTCGCTGGGCAAGCCTAAACTAAACAGGTTGGTAATCACTTTCACGGGAATGCCACTGGATCCTGAAACGGACAAGATTATTAGCTGGATAGCAAAACAAAAAATACGAACTTGAGTATTGCTTTAGTTGGTAGACGTTTTCTATTTTGCATATTTCCCCCAGTCCCCAAACCCCAGTTCTCCAATTCAGACTAAATGGCAAACTACTGAATAAGCAATTCCTCAACATACGACCTCGTTGGAACCCAAAATTTCTGTTGCTAAGTGAGACATTTGTTAAGTGAATTTTGCCCCATTTTACTACCTTCCATGCCACTGTTTGTTAAGTGATTCAATGCAGTTGTTATTTTAGTAACCTGGTTGTTAAGTAAAGCTGGCTTCCACGCTGACTTTATTTATTTATTGATTGATTGATTTTTTGATTTGATTTTATTTGATTTGTATGCCGCCCCTCTCCGCAGACTCAGGGCGGCTAATAACAGCAATAAAACAGTATATAACAAAATCCAATACTAAAAACAGTTAAAAACCCATTATATAAAAACCAATCATACATATAGACATACCATGCATAAAATTGTAAAGGCCTAGGGGGAAGTGTATCTCAGTTCCCCCATGCCTGGGGTTTTAAGCAGCTTTCGAAAGGCAAGGAGGGTGGGGGCAATTCTAATCTCTGGGGGGAGTTGGTTCCAGAGGGCCGGGGCCGCCACAGAGAAGGCTCTTTCTCTGGGTCCCGCCAAGCGACATTGTTTGGTTGACGGGACCCGGAGAAGGCCCACTCTGTGAGACCTAACTGGTCGCTGGGATTCGTGCAGCAGAAGGCGGTCCCTGAGGTAATCTGGTCCGGTTACTTTGCTTGTCAGAAGGTCACAAAAAAGGGATAATATGACCCCGGGACGGAATACCTTATGCCACCTGTTCTGGATTCTGGTAGAACTTCAGTTACATTGGGAATAACGCTTACTGAATGCAGGATTTCATAAACAAAAACTCCATCTTTATTCTCCTCTCCTCCGTATTCAAAATACATTACAGTCACATTCCTCTCTCTTTATCTTTAGCAAGTAGAGCACACAAACATTCCTCCATGCCTCCTCCCTTATCTTAAGATTTATGTCTATACAGTGTAGTTCAAAAGCACCAGGAATAGCTGTGAAATAACAAAGAATAAGCTAACTCACTCCGTAGCCAAAACAACACACGTCCATGATGGATTTACAACATTGAAAAACTCCGCCCTTCTTCCCCTCTGGCACCCTGACGTGACGAATACGTCACTCCAGTAATTAACCCATTCCTCCACTTAATATCTTTTCCCTAACACTTGCTCCTTGCGTTTTTGAACTCTTTTGAAGTGAGGGTTTAACCAGCGATTGTCTGTCTCTTCCTCACTGGAGTCTGGACTCATAGCAACATCCTGTGGCTGGCCTCCCACCTGTTCTGATACCTGTAACCCAGGGCCTGGCACTAATTCATAAACACCATCTGTATCAGTCATCTAACTCTTCACCATCCTCCAACTGACCAGGAGTATATACAACACCACCAGGCTTGAAATTTTGGACTTAGACAACTTAGAACTATGCTGCTTTCAGACCGACCTAAATGTAGTACATAAAATTGTCTGCTACAGTACTGGTCAATGACTACTTCAGCTTCAACCGCAACAATAGATGAGCACACAATAGATACAAGCATAAGGTAAACCGCTCCAAACTTCAGCAACAGAGCGATCAATTTTAAGCGGTAAGGGTCGTGCATAAATGCACCATCATGCCTACCATCTCTGTCCTAATGTTCCCATTTATTTCGTGCATTCATAAACAGGTTTATACTTATATCTGTTATATTATATATGCAAATAAGATCGACAAATAAATATAAATAAATAAATAATGTCAAGGTCTACCTGCATTATTGTAACTGCTCAAAGAACCCTAGCATAGCATAGTGCTAAGAGCAAAAGAACAAAAGCCACTGTTCCCTGAAGAAAATGGAACAATAAATTGTACCTGTTTTAGAATCTTTCACATGTAACATTGCTTCTCTGGTATTCACTTCCAGGTCCCGAAATTTAGACTGGATCCTCCCCCCTCTCTCCATCACCGTGTAGCCAGAGAGACCAACAGAAAAGCCATCTTGAGATGGAAACAAAAAATAAAGCATTGGCAGTCTCAGAAAAAAATTAAAAGGAATGACAAAACTCAAGTTGTACATCAATATTTTCAAAAATGGGCACACTGGTTAATTCATCATGTTAGGACTCTGTAAACAGTTGGGTTGGCAATATATAAAACAACAATGTATGTATGAAGGTTTAACTGTGTTAATGTATATAGCTTTAACTGTATGCTTTCTCTGATTGATTGATTGGTTGATTGTATTGCAGATTACCATAAGAGGGAGCTAGAGATCATAGTTCACTCCCTCTTGTATTTTCTCTCTGATATGCTTTCTTAGACATTCTGGTCTATGTATCTAAACTGTGTTTAAGCTTGGTATCTTTGTTACTGTTCATGACAAAGACAACTGGTAAGAAGTCTTTGTAATTTGATATTCTTTGAACTGTTATTCTGACTATTAGGTATATGACCTGGACTGTTTATTGGACTGTGCTATTTCTAAAAGTAAACTTTGACTCAGGTTAGTGTATCTGTGTGTGGCCGAACAATTATTCATAACTACTTTCATAAACGTTTCTATGTGCATATCTTTGTTATTCAAGAGTTACCATATTTTGTGGAATATAAGATGCACGAGAGTATAAAATGTACCTAGATTTTAGAGCTCGAAAACAAGGGGAAAAGTATTCTGAACCAAATGGTGAAGTAATGTATTATTTAATAAAATACCAGTGTAGCAGAATAATTTTTACAAACTTGTATACTTTTTACAACCATGTACACTTTTTACAAACTTCAAACGTAACAGCTTTTAGATTAGTGGACTTCAACTCCCAGAATTCCTCCTCCCGTCATGCTAGATGGGGTAATGAAAAGGCAAAAACAGCCTCGTTCTTGTGAAAAACAGGCCATTTTTCAGCCACTTTTTTTGCAAAAATTGGGTGGGCAAAGTGTCTGGGAAACTTGCAGGGAGCTCCTGGGTGCTGGCAAAAATGGCCTTTTTTACCCATTTTTTGCAAAAATGGAGTAAAAAAAAAGTCTGGGTAGCCTGCAAAGAACTCCTGAGAACTCCAGATCAGTAGGAAAAAGAAAAGAAAAGCACTACAAGGTAATCTTTTGCCATTTAATATCCAAAAAGTGAAAAGTGAAGATCTTGAAAGTAAAAGGCAAACTTTAAATAAAGCTTATATCTCGGAGTGAAATCCATCCGCAAAAGAAAAGAACGGCCAGATCTACTTTCCTTTGTTAAACTGCTTGTTTTGGGAGGAAAAAAGTGACGATTTTATATTTTGTATTTTACACTTCACATTTGGATAATATACAGTGTTTTCGAACTTTCAAAACTTTTTTAAACATTTGGATTAACAAATAATCGGATGAATTTTTTAATTGGATGAATTTAGAATAAACCGTGACAAATGATTTAAAAATTCCCTTTCAATGAATTTGATTGTCTTGGATTAAATTTTTGAACCTTTTTTACCTTTTTTGAAATTGGATTATATGAGACATTTATAACAAAGAGAATAAAGAAGAAAGAGAGCTGTAATAATTTTGGAGGTATTCATTAAAGGATTATTTCTTTGATACCAGGAGCGTAAGGATCAAAAAAAGGAAAGAAAGATGGACTATAATTTTTTTTTACTTTAACTTTACTTTGGACTTTACACTGTTGGATTTTTATACTGCAATACAACTGCTTTATATAATTTTCTTGGCTTTGATCTTTTTTTCTGAAATCTGGACTTTGGCTCTGTTTTTGGATTTAGTTTTATTTTTCTTAGTTGCCTAATAAGAGACTGAGAACCAAGACTGAATACCCTGGAAAAAATTTAAAACTTGCCTCTTTTCGTTTTCTCACTTTTTTGCTACCGGTTCTGAAGATGTGGCTTGGTGGACTTGGCTTGGTGGGTGCGGCCTTTGAAGGATACTGCAAATCCTTCCCTCCCAAATCCAGAGGGAGGATCGTGCAAATCCCCATTCCCTTCCCACTCTTGGGGGAAAAATATTGCAAAAGCCTCATTCCCAACCCACTCTGGGGCCAACCAGACTTGCCAGTTCTCTGAACTACTCCAAATTTCCACTACCGGTTCTCCAGAACCTGTCAGAACCTGCTGGATTTCAATCCTGGATTAGTCCTCTATTAAAGCTCACCATATGGCACAACAAACCCCTTCACTGCATCATTTCAGTTGCACCAGACCTCAGATAAACATGATGTGCCCGGGTGGTGCAGAGTGTTGTACTGCAGGCCACTGAAGCTGACCGTAGATCTGCAGGTCAGCGGTTCAAATCTCATCACCGGCTCAAGGTTGACTCAGGCTTCCATCCTTCCAAGGTGGGTAAAATGAGGACCCGGATTGTGGGGGCAATATGGTGGCTCTGTTAAAAAGTGCTATTGCTAACATGTTGTAAGCCGCCCTGAGTCTAAGGAGAAGGTTGGCATTAAAAATCGAATGAATGAATAAATGAATGAATAAAATAAATAAATAAATAAATAAATTAAATTAAATAAATAAATTCAGACAAACATGATATATGGCCCCATAGGAGTCTGACAACCAATAGAAAACATTTCTTGCACAGGAACAAGAAGCTCAAGGGCAAGGTCCAAGAGAGAGTATAAATGCTCCATGTGCTCAGCTGCCTAGACCTCAAACCCATGTGGTCTTATCCATTAATAAACCATCTTTCCAATCAACCTCCATGTTTCCAGTGTCCTTCTCCCCACTTGGAACTGAACCAGATATATATTTCTTGCAACAGTACCAATTGTAAGCATAGGTCAAGAGCTACCTGTACCTTAAATATTTCCATATACTTTAGTGTTAAGATATTCATGAAATGGGAGAGCCAATGGTAACAAGGTCAGCCAATGAATTGGCATAGCAACTAAGTCAGCCAATGAGAGCTAAGCACATCTGAGTCTGTGCAGAGAATCAAAACTGAAACTAGCAGACTAGGCATGGCTCAGTCTACTCTCAGCCCACTCTGTGATTGTCTGCTCTGCTGAAATGAAACTAACTCCGGAGTATAAAACGCATCTTAGTTTTTGGGGAGGAAAATAGGGGAAAATCTGCCTACCATATATTATCTGGCTAGCTTCCTTAGTCTGGTCTGCTTCAGTACATTATTTTATCCCTTTTAGGGCTTACAAAAAAACCCCTTATTCGGAGAGAGTAACAATGAAAGAGCTTGGAACATTCTTAGCACCTTGGTTAGGGCAGGAAAGTAACATATTCGGAGCAAGTAGAGCAATGAAAAAAAGCCTGCAAAGACTTAGGGCTTGGAAAACATTCTTCATAGAGAGTAACAACGAAAGAGCCTGCAAAGTAAGAGCTGGGAAGATCATTAGCACCTAGTTAGGACTGGAATTTTTTTTTGAAAAAAACTATATTCCGCGTATAAGACGCACCCATATAAGACAGCCTCTTTTAGGGAGGAAAAGGGTGCATCTTATACTCCGAAAAATACGGTAATCTACTCGTGGTATTGTATATGTATCACAATGTTTATATAGAAGTTAATGAATCCAGCTGAATCAGTTATCTGTGAATGTTTCTAGAAATTGATTTTCCTGCAACAAACTCTGGTATTTAGAGATTACGCTCTTTTAAAAATAGCTATTGCACAATTAATTTGCTTACATTTCAATGGCTCTTGTCCAGTTTGTAGATGGCTGCTACTGGCCTCTGGCACACTGTCGGAAGCAGTGTCTCCTGAACCACCCTTTAATATAGAAATGATAAACAGTGACAGATTAAAAACTATGAACAGATTATGCTTTCCCCACGGAGCTGATTTCTGAATTTATTTTTTAAAATTGCTATTGAGTAATGCTCAGTGAAGGGCTACCAAACCTTTACTACCACACTGTGGGCGGGGCTTATGCAGGACGCCCTGCATTTTCTTTCAACATCTTTCAGTGCAAATTGGGTGCTCTGGGGTGGAGCCCCATTTTTGCTATCCCACTGCGTTCCAACCCGTCCGGGCAGTAGCCCAACCATGGTAATGCTCCACTGTTCTAAAATTTTGAGAATGGGAAGCTACAAAACACCACCCGTCTGACTCTAGCTACTTTCTGCTTTGTTGCTATCAAACCTCTCCCTTTTTACTAAACCATAAAATCAGGTAAAATAAGATAAACCATTATAGAAAGATTAAGAATCAGATCAGCATCACTGGGTCTAACCACATAAATAAATCCATCCCTTTCAGATATCTCAAATATAAACTAACACTATCACGGTGGGTTCCTGTTGTAATCATAGGTTTATAGGGACTGAAATTTGGGAATAAAATATTACTGGAGTGATGTTTTAGGCCCAATTGTGTGCTGAATAAAACCTTAATTCTTCCTCTATGGAAAGGCAGCAAAGTCCAGGCTGAGTAAGCATCCTGCAGAATCAATGACCACGGGGGAAAGCATTTAACTTGGTATGCAATATGAACAAAACCTATAGCTAACTTCCATATAAGGAAATATATGCCTTATACTCACATTCCTTTGCAAACACACAATCCAGGGAAAAGGCAAAGAATGTAGCTTCCGTTAATTATCTATAGGGAAGTCAGGAGAAGCTTGCCTTATATGGTGCAAGAGTGAATAGTAGTTGGAGGATGGCTTAATGTATGTGGCGTTCGCGAATTGGTTATTCTGTACCACATGTCAGAGAAGTGAAACACAATAAAAAGGAGAGATCTTGATTCATTCGAGGTCGCCTCATCGAGAAAACTTTCTCTGTCGCTTCATTCTGATGTGGCAATCATGGCATGCTGTGCCTCCCTACAGGGCGACCCACTGAAGGAGGGCTGCATGCCTTCAGGTTCCTACTTACCTTGTTGTCAGTTCGCTTCCTCTCACACTGCGCGGGTATACTTCATGGGCACGTGTGCGCAAAACGCAAAAACATGCAGTGCCCCCAAAACTTTTTTTAAAAAAAATTTTTAAAAGCCAAAAACAAGATGGCGACTGCATGTACAGTGCTCAGAAGGGAAAAAAAATCAAAAAAGAAATTTATTTTTTTTTAAAGATGGCAGCGCCCACAGACTGGCATCAACCGAACCAGGTCGATGACATCATTGTGATGTCACTAGCAGGTGACTGTCAGTTCGGGTGAAATGGTCCAAATGAGGAGGAACCCACGCTTGAATACTATCACAAATATAAACTATATTCCCAGGATGAACATTTTATCGATGTATAAATCATTCCAAATAAATTAGATTAAGTAACAGTCCCTGAGCCTGAGTTCTCTCTATATTGTTTTCAAATAGTTGTTTTTTTTAATTGTTTTCTATTACTCGTTATTGAAAAAAAATAAGAGTGACTGGTTTCACTAACATTATAGCATCCGTTACGAATCCCTCTTTCGTAACAAATCTTTTTTTAAGTCTGCCTGTGGGATTAAATACATTTCTTTGGAGATTGTATGACTTTGATTAATGAGCAACTGTTCAAATGTGATGCTTTTTTAGTACATTGTTTGCCTAGGACGAAACATCATCATTATTTAGTGCAAGCAGCTAAATAAAAATACAGCTATTTATAAACAGACCACAAATTTGTCTTAAATAAACTATTTTTAATAGTTTACTACCAATCATTAAATGTAGATCTAAATAAAGGATGTGGGACAGGAGTGAAATTCAAAATTTCCATTCCCACCACACTCTGGGGACTGCCAGAGGTGGTATTTGCGAGTTCTCTGGAACAGTGTTTCCCAACCTTGGCAACTGGAAGATATTTGGACTTCAACTCCCAGAATTCCCCAGCCAGCAAATGCACGGAAACTGCTTTGGTCGCACTGATGGATGATCTCTGGCGGGCCCGGGACAGGGGCTTGTCCTCTATCCTGGTGCTTCTTGACCTCTCAGCGACTTTCGATACTATCGACCATGGTATCCTTCTGCACCGGCTGGAGGAGTTGGGAGTGGGAGGCACTGTTCTTCAGTGTTCCTCCTCCTACCTCTCCGGTCGGTCGCAGTCAGTGTTAATGGGGGGTCAGAGGTCGACCTCTAGGTCTCTCCCTTGTGGGGTGCCTCAGGGGTCGGTCCTCTCCCCCCTGCTATTTAATATCTACATGAAACCGCTGGGTGAGATCATCCAAGGGCACGGGGTGAGGTATCATCAATATGCCAATGATACCCAGTTATACATCTCCACCCCATGTCAACGAAGCAGTGGAAGTGATGTGCCGGTGCCTGGAGGCTGTTGGGGCCTGGATGGATGTCAACAAACTCAAACTCAACCCAGACAAGATGGAGTGGCTGTGGGTCTTGCCTCCCAAGGACAATTCCATCTGTCCATCCATTACCCTAGGGGGAGAATCATTGACCCCCTCAGAGAGGGTTCGCAACCTGGGCGTCCTCCTCGATCCACAGCTCACATTAGAGAAACATCTTTCAGCTGTGGCAAGGGGGGCGTTCGCCCAGGTTCGCCTGGTGCACCAGTTGCGGCCCTATTTGGACCGGGAGTCACTGCTCCCAGTCACTCATGCCCTCATCACCTCGAGGCTCGACTACTGTAACGCTCTCTACATGGGGCTATCTTTGAAAAGTGTTCGGAAACTTCAGATCCTGCAGAATGCAGCTGCGAGAGCAATCATGGGCTTTTCCAAATATGCCCATGTTACACCAACACTCCGCAGTCTGCACTGGTTGCCGATCAGTTTCCGGTCACAATTCAAAGTGTTGGTTATGACCTATAAAGCCCTTCATGGCACCGGACCAGATTATCTCCGGGACCGGCTTCTGCTGCACGAATCCCAGCGACCAATTAGGTCCCACAGAGTGGGTCTTCTCCGGGTCCCGTCAACTAAACAATGCCGCTTGGCGGGACCCAGGGGAAGAGCCTTCTCTGTGGCGGCCCCGACCCTCTGGAACCAACTCCCCCCAGAGATTAGAATTGCCCCCACCCTCCTTGCCTTTCATAAGCTACTTAAAACCCACCTCTGCCACCAGGCATGGGGGAACTGAGATCCTAGGCCGTTACAATTTTATGCCTGTATGTCTGTTTGGTTTTTATTATAATGGGTTTTTAACTGCTTTTAGTATTGGATTATTATTATATGCTGTCTTATTATTGTTGTTAGCCGCCCCGAGTCTGCGGAGAGGGGCGGCATACAAATCCAATAAATAAATGAAATAAATAAATAAAGTTGCCAAGGTTGGGAAACACTGCTCTGGACTACTCAAAATTTCTGCTACCTGTTCTCCAGAAACTGTCAGAACCTGCTGAATTTCACCCCTAATGTGGGACATACGAGGGTCGCCCAGAAAGTAATGCACCACTTTTTCCCCCAACAATTATTTATTGAACACAATGAAACTTACATACAAGAAAGAATGACGTTTCTTCTACACTCCCTATTTCTCCACGTACTCTCTGTCCCGTTCCATGGCCTTCCTCCAACGAGACACAAGGGCGTGTACGCCCTGTCAGTACCACTCCTTGTTCTGGTCACAAAGCCATTTCTGCACTGTGAGAACCACCTCTAATGGCCTCACCCTCTGTGCCCAGCAACTAACTGTACGTCTGTCGACTGCAGGTTCTCCATAAACTGTACACAAACAATTGTGAATGTTCCCAACAGATTCTTTCTCTGCAGTGAGAAATTCAATGACGACACACTGCTTGTAATGTACAACACTTATAGACGCCATTTCAAATCATTGCTGCAGCTACGCTATCTGTCTGAAGAAGTGCAAAATTTACACATGCACGCCTGACAATTCCAATAATGTACAGTGGTACCTCTACTTACAAACTTAATTCGTTCCATGACCAGGTTCTTAAGTAGAAAAGTTTGTAAAAAGCAGCAATTTTTCCTATAGGAATCATTGTAAAAACAAACAATATGTACGATTGAGGAAACCACAGGGAGGGTGGAGGCCGTTTCCTCCCAGGAAATTCCTAGAGAGGCCGCACGGAGGCTTCTCCCTGACTTTCCCGGCCCTGTTTCCTCCCAAGAGATTCCTAGAGAGGCCCCCACACAGGCTTCCCCCTGCCTTTGCCAGCCCTGTTTCCTCCCAGGAGATTCCTAGAGAGGCCCCCACAGAGGCTTCTCCCTGACTTTCCCGGCCCTGTTTCCTCCCAGGAGATTCCTAGAGAAGTCCCACGGAGGCTTCTCCCTGCCTTTTCCGGTTACAGTTTCGGAGGCTCGGGTTTGTAAGTGGAAAATGGTTCTTGAGAAGAGGCAAAAAAATCTTGAACACCCGGTTCTTATCTAGAAAAGTTCATAAGTAGAGGCGTTCTTAGGTAGAAGTACCACTGCATATCTAAAGTTTCACATTCATACCATTACTTTAGGCTGAGAAAAAAAATGTGGTGTACAGTATTGCTTTCTGGGCGACCCTAGTAGAAAAGGTTGGGAAATACAGTGGCCTAATCACACAGTTGCCCTATGAGAGAAGATCAACATTTTGTAAACAAGCACAAGCACAAAACATACTGGTTTTGAGAAATCACTTTGTCCACATGTTTCTCTCCCAGGAAAGAGCTGTCCTCTGGCTTTCGCACGAGCCCGTCCACTCATTATTCCAGTTTTAGCTCACTGAAATTTAACAAACAAACAAAAAAAGCACATGAAGGCAGAACAAGAAGCAATGAATGAACACTAATCAAGAGGACCAACCTAGACATAAGGAGAAATTTCCTGACAGAACAATTTATCAGTAGAACAGCTTGCCTTCAGAAATTATGGGTAGTTTTCAAGAGATCGGACAACCGTTTGTCCACTACATATATCATAGTATATGTTCTCCTGCTTGTGCAAGAGGTTGGACTAGAAGACCTCCAAGGTCTCTTTCAATTCTATTATCCTGTTAACTGTAATTCCAGGAGGATGAATTTGGAGGATGGAGGAGAGGCACAAGAGACCAGAGGTAGTAAAAACTTCAAGACCTGCCTTTTCCATATGAAACTCCGTAATTATTATTATTATTATTATTATTATTATTATTATTATCATCATCATCATCATTATTAATTAGATTTGTATGCTGCCCCTCTCCGTAGACTCGGGGTGGCTCACAACAGTGATAAAAAACAATATATGGTAACAAATCTAATATTTAAAATCTAAAAATAACAATTTTACATTAAAAAGTCTAAAAAACCCCAATATATAAAAACATACAGACAATCATATCGTACACAAAAACTACATAGGCAAGGGGGAGATGTCTCAGTTCCCCCATGCCTGACGGGAGAGGTGGGTTTTAAGGAGTTTACGAAAGGCAAGGAGGGTGGGGGCAATCCTAATCTCTGGGGGGAGCTGGTTCCAGAGGGTTGGAGCCACCACAGAGAAGGCTCTTCCCCTGGGTCCCACCAGCCGACATTGTTTAGTCGACGGGACCCGGAGAAGGCCAACTCTGTGGGACCTAACCAGGCGCTGGGATTCATGCGGCAGAAGGCGGTCTCGCAGATATCCTGGTCTGGTGCCAAGAAGGGCTTTATAGATCATAACCAACACTTTGAATTGTGACCGGAAACTGATCGGCAACCAATCAGACTGCAGAGTGTTGGATGATTCTGAAGAGAATACAGGTTTAACTTGAATTGTAGCTTTCTCATTCTACCTTCTACATCAAGAGGGCCTTAACCTTATAAAAAGTAGGCTTTAAAAAAAAGACAGCAGCTGCATCCTGGTGAAAAGCTGGCTATGGGTATCCACCCACGTTTTAGAGCAATTGTGTAGTTAAGTTTTTATTTATTGCCTTTTTATCTTAGGAACTTGATTTTTTTTAAATGGTATTTCAACTGTACTGAAAAACTGTTTCTCAACATTCTTTGTTGATGCTTTATGATGAGGACCAACAACTTAAGAAATTGGACCAGAAGCAGTCATGTCCCTTATTGTAACTTCCAATTATCGGCGAAGTAAAGATGCAGTAGTAAATACACCATTTTTGGCTATGGACAGTATCACAAGCCATCTCTTAACACTTTAAACCCTTAAATTACCATTTCCCATTCCCTTAACAACCATTTACTCACCATTATTACTGGTACTCACCATTGAATAAGACACTTAGTGATCCTGATATTTATAAACATAATTATTTATTAACAATAATTATTTTTTTGTTATTTGCAAAAATTATTAGTTTGGCGATGACATATGACATCATCGGGTGGGGAAAACCGTGGTATAGGAAAAAAACCACGAAGTATTTTTTTAATTAATATTTTTTGAAAAACTGTGGTATAGGCTATTCGCGAAGTTCGAACCCGCGAAAATCGAGGGAACACTGTATTCTCTAAACTAGCAGCTCTTGCTAATGGAGCAATAACTGAGGACTTCAGGAACATCTTAAGGGCCACAGATCCTTATGTGTTTAAACGGTGACATTGAGAATTGCTTCATATAAAAACGACTTAAGCCTACTTGAAATGCAATGTTCTCCATTATTTAATCTGGAGTAGAAATGCAAGAACAGCCAGTTTTCTTCAGATCAGGTCAAAGAGAGAGAGAGAGAGAGATCCATTAGGAAGATCATGCTATTCCTTCACCCAGAAGATCCTGGGACAATGGACAATGTAATATAAATTTATGTTCTGCCGGCGTGTTTCAACCGCCCGTAAGTACAGGGTAATTAGTCCAGGAAGACACACACCACACGATAAAAGGAAAACCCAAAAGTTTTTATAAACAGAAAAACAGAAACAGCTCCCTTTTTAAATGTCAAAGGGATTTTCTGGTACACACAAGGCACAGGTTAAACACAATCCAATTGCTCACCCAATAACTGGGAAATTGAGTCCAATTCTAAAGTCCAGAGAGTCCACACACAATCTTGAACAGCACAAAAACCATGATGTTGACGAAACAATGAGTCAGATAAACTGCCATGAGACTAAAACACCAAGCTGCACTTTTATCTGTAGCACTAATTACAACAGCCCCACCCAACCACAGGTGGCCTCATTTTCTCTTGTAATAATCCTTCAGTTGTTGTCTCCTATGCATCACTCTACGCATGCGTGGATGTGTAATTGTTCAGAATCCAGGGATGATACAGATGATTGATCTCCTCCTGGGATGTCTGCCAAACTCCCCTCTTCCCTGTCACTCACGCTTCCTTGGTCAGAGGAGGCTTCGTCGGCAGATTCCATCAGGAGCAAAACAGGCCTGCGGCATGTGGATGTTTCCCCCACATCCACCTGCACATTCCTTGGGGCAGGAGCTGGGCCAGAGCTAACCACAACAAATTTATATGGTAAATTTGGTTTTTATTGGTAAATTTGGACGATTGAGATAAAATGTACGATGCCCTGAAAACAGCATGAAGAGAAAGACGGCAGAGGGTAAACGAGGACAGGCAAGAGAATAACAAAGAGTTGGAAGGGACCTTGTAGATCATCTATTCCAATCCATCTTACACCCTTTCTGACAGCTGGTAGCCAGATCTCTTCTCCAATGATGTTGCTCCCACAACTTCTGCAGGCAATTCGTTCCATAGGATGATTGTTCTCAAAGTCAGAAAATGTCTCCTTTATTTCTAGATGGAATCTCTCCTTGATCAGTTTCCATCCATAACACTGGTCAACACAAAAAAAATCATTAGCAAAAGTAATATGTCTGTTTTATGGAGTTTGATGTGCCGATTCCAAAAATATGCTTAGTTTTGCTCTATCACATAAAGTGTCTGATATAGAAGCATTTTTGTTATTACATTATTTCAGATATGTAGATTATGGGAATCATTCAGTGTTGTACCACATGATTCTTGACAAATGTATCTTTTCTTTTATGTACACCGAGAGCCGAGACAAATTCCTTGTGTGTTCAATCACACTTGGCCAATAAAATAATTCTTTTCTTCTATTCTATACCTTATAAAAATGATGTTGCTCCATGGAAAATATATTTGCTACAGAAAAAAACTACATGCAATTTTGAAATCAGAAAAAAAATGATTCAGAAAAGTACAAGGTCAACTGGGATGATTATAAAAAATATTTTTTTGTAGACCTGTGTTGCTGTTTTCTTAACGTCAACAGTATATTTCCTTTACCTTATAATAATGATGCTGCTCCATGGAAACTATACCTACTACAATTTTGAAATCAGATCTATATTTCTTTTCAAATCTGTATTTTCTTTTATGTACACTGAAAGCATATGCACCTTGTGTGTCCAATCACACTTGGCCAATAAAATAATTGTATTCTTCTATTCTATACCTTATAAAAATGATGCTTACTTCGTGGAAACTATACCTGCTACTGAAAAAACTATATACAATTTTAAAATCAGATTGATAGTTCTTTTCAAATCTATATTTTCTTTTATGTACACTGAGAGCATATGCACCGAGACAAATTCCTTGTGTGTCCAATCACACTTGGCCAATAACATAATTTTATTCTTCTATTCTATACCTTATAAAAATGCTGCTGCTCCGTGGGAACTATACCTGCTCCAGAAAAAACTATATACAATTTTGAAATCAGAACAAAAAGAAAATGATTCAGAAAAGTACAAGGTCAACTGCGATGAGTATAAATATATATATATTTTTGGAGACCTGTGTAATTATTCCTTGCCTGGTCTTCAGGTGCTTTAGAAAAATAAAAGATTGACAACCCCTTAAGTATTGGGACACTTGCTGCCACGTTTTGGAAGGAAGGGGGGGCAGAATCAGTCTCTGAAAAAAGGTATCTCCCCCTCTTTCTGTGATGAGGGAGTCAGAGACGTGACCCCCCCCCCTCTATACACAAAACTTACCGTTAACCTCACGAGCAACGACTGACCAAGTGAGGTGGAGAACTAACTGAGTTATGATTTTGCTTCGGATTCGCCTTGCAGGAAACCTGAAGGGAAGGAAGCCCACTAAAGACACACACACACACACACACACACACACACCGGGGTCAAAAGTGAGAGAAGACCCTCCGACCACCGCCACCCATCGGCGACCCTCCCTCAATTCTGGAATTCGCGCGCGCACGTGCTTCGAGGCCCCTTGCCTCGCGGGGGGGACCACGCCCAACTGAGGAGGCCACGCCTCTCCCACCTGCGCTTTCTCCCTTCGCGGAAATCGAGCGCGTGAGCGTCTCGGAGAGCCGCTCTTCCTTTGGGCGTGCGCGGGAGACCCTCCCACCTGTGATGTTTTGACTTTCCGTTAAGTGCCCGAAAAGGAGGATGGAAAGTTTGAAAGGGGATGGGCGCGTCGGGTGTTAATAGAAATAGTGTCTGTTTACATGGTTTCCCTATTTATGGTCTATGGGGAGGGGGGAGACCACCTGGGATGGAGTTTGCCACAAAGTGCTAAACCTTAAAATCCTGGTTGACCAGCCTGAGTAGAATAGAATAGAATAGAATAGAATTCTTTATTGGCCAAGTGAGGTTGGACACACAAGGAATTTGTCTTTGGTGCACATGCTCTCAGTTTACATAAAAGGAAAGATACATTTGTCAAGAATCATGAGGTAGAACAATGATTATAGGAGTCGAATAAGCAATAGACATCACCAACAGACATTAATTATTACTATTATAATTATTATTAATAATTATTATTACATTGTTACAGAGTAAAAGACATCATTCAGTAGATTATTTAATATCTAAATATTAAATATTTAGATATTAAATGCATAAGCGCACTGTTGTGCCTACCGTCCCTGTCCTATTGTCCTCTTCTCATTATTTTTTACTTATGTTTATACAAACTACTATCTATAAATGTTTGATAAAAATAGATAGATAGATAGATAGATAGATAGATAGATAAATAGATAAATAGATAAATAGATAAATAGATAGATAGATAAGAGACTGCCACAAAGAACGGGTCAACTTAGCCTCCAAAGTACCTTAAGGCAGGATAAGAAGCAATGGATAGAAAAAGAGGCAAACTAGAACTAAAGAGGAATTTCCTAAACAATTCAGACATTAATCTGGAATTACTTGCTTCCAGAAGTTGTGGGTGCTCCAACACTGGAGGTTTTTAAGAAGAGATTGGATAACCATTTGTCTGAAATGGTATACTTTCAGATAATCATTTGAAACTAGAAAAATCCATGAGATCTTATCAGAAATTGAAAGCAAAAAAAGAATTGGAAATAACCTAAATATTCTAAACCGAATTAAACTTCTTGAATAGCAATTATATATGAGTGTATGGTAGATAATACATTGAATTTCCTTAATCAAATGAACTTTGAACATGCAAACAAACCAGGAAAGGATTTATTTGTCAATTAAAGAAGGAAAGAGATATTATGATTTTGAAATTCCAGGAAGTCTTACACAGGTGAAACTTGTAAAATTAGAATATTGTGCAAACATTCGTTTATTTCAGTAATGCAACTTAAAAGGTGAATACTAATACACGAGAGACACTCATTGCATGCAAAGCAAGATAGTTTAAGCTGTGATTTGTCATAATTATGGTTATTATGGAGTACAGTTCATGAAAACTCCAAATCCACAATCTCTGAAAATTGGTATATTGTGAAAAAATGCAATATTCCAGGCACAAAATGTCTCACTCTAATCAGCTAACTAAGCCATAACACCTGCAAAGGGTTCCTGAGCTTTTAAATGGTCTCTCAGTCTGGTTTAGTAGGAATCACCTAGAAAAGACTGCTGACCTGAGCTGACAGTTATGGAGAAAACCATCATTGACACCTTCCATAAAGAGGGAAGCCCTCAAAAGGTAATTCAAACAAAGTTAGATGTTCCCAGAGTGCTGTATCAAAGCACATTAATAGAAAGTTGAGTGGAAGGGGAAAGTGGAAGAAAAAGGTGCACAAGTAGCAGGGATGACCGCAGCCTGGAGAGGATTGTCAGGAAAAGGCCATTCAAAAGTGTTGGGGACTTTCGCAAGGAGTGCACTAAGGCTGGAGTCAGTGCATCAAGAGCCACCACACACAGACGGATCCTGGACATGGGCTTCAAATATCGTATTCCTCTTGTCAAGACACCGCTGAAGAACAAACAACATCAGCGTCTTGTGGGCTAAAGAAAAACAGGCCTGGTCTGTTGTTCAGTAGTTCAAAGTCCTTTTTTCTGATGAGAGCAACTTTTGCATCTCATTTGGAAACCAAAGACCCACAACAATACAAGAGCACACAACAGATTCAAGCTTAATATTAACCGCTCCAAACTTGACTGTAAAAAATACGAGTTTAATAATCAGGTTGTCGAAGCGTGGAACTCCTTACCGGACTCTATAGTATCATCCCCTAACCCCCAACATTTTACCCTTAGACTATCCACAGTTGACCTCTCCAGATTCCTAAGAGGTCAGTAAGAGGCGTACATAAGCGCACTAGAGTGCCTTCCGTCCCCTGTCCTATAGTCTCTCCTATATCTCGTATTTCTTCTCTACTATATCCTTTATAACCTTCACTGTGTATTATTGTGTATTGGACAAAATAAATAAATAGAATAGAATAGAATAGAATAAAAGTATGGAGGAAGAATGGAGAGTCATACACTGCAAAATGCTTGAAGTCCAGTATGAAGTTTACACAGTCTGTGTTCATTTGGGGAGCCATGTCCTCTGCTGGTTTTGGTCCACTATGCTTTATTAAGTCCAAAGTTAAAGCAGCCACCTACCAGGAGATATTGGAGCACTTATGCTCCCTTCTGCAGATGGAAGCATTATGGGGATGCTGAATGAACTTTTGCACGATATTCTAATTTTTTGAGTTTCGCCTGTAGTTGTGGCATAATTTTGCAATACAAGGACACTTTCAACATTACTATTCCGATTTCTATAAAGGATCTGACATTTCTACTTATATTTCATTGCCAATATCATTAAGATAAGTGGGTGAACTCACCAGGAAATTTCAAAGAAATGTTACTTCTTTTTTTTAACATTACTTGAACTTCTGCGAAGGTGAAAGAAGTTAGCACCTACCTGTCTCCTAGGAAAATGAAATATCCTGGGAAATATTAAAAAGGCAAAATATTATATAGAATACCCCTAGAGAAATGGAGATACTACATATTTTTAGGCAGGAAACAGACTCACTAGCCTCCACCTTTGTCAATGTGCCATCAAAGAATGGCCCAGCTCACTCAGACACCCCCCTCCCCGATTGCTTATTTGACTCCTATGACAATCATTAAGAGTTGCACCTCATGATTCTTGACAAATGTATCTTTTTCTTTTATGTACACTGAGAATATATGCACCAAAGACAAAATCCTTGTGTGATAGGACACACAAGGAATTTGTCTTTGGTGCATATATTCTCAGTGTACATAAAAGAAAAAGATACATTTATTTTATCACACTTGGCCAATAAAGAATTATGTTCTGCTCTGCTCTGCTCTACTCTGCTCTACTCTTCTCTATTCTACTCTTCTCTACTCTATTTGGTAATAGCCTGGACCAGTCTATTCCAATAACAAAGATCTACCTCCTTCAGACAGCTATATTAGGAATTGCCCAATGCCCTTTCAGTACAATTCATGGGACCTGGGAAGAATGTGTCAGTCAGTGGCGGTCAGGCAAGCTTGGAGTCAAGACAGCCTACAGAGTTGTCCCTGCATTACTCCATGGGAGTCTGACCGTCAATCGGAGTGCATTACATACACAGGAACAAGGAAGTAAGAAGTGGAGCCCAACAGAGGTCATAAAACCAAGTGATTCAGCATCCCTTTCCCCTTCACCCTATATCTAGAAGCCTGTGATCCACCTTTTCTGTTCAGAGGCTCATGCCATGTGCTCCTGTCCTCCATTAAACCTTCTTTTGAAACAATTTCCCTGAATCCATTGTCTTTTTCCCCACTTGGAACTGAACCCAGAAGGATATTTGTTCCAACAAGTGTAAGATCAATGTAATCACGCCTATGTTAACTATTTTGTGTATATTTGGTGGAAGCCTCCCTCCCCCTGGCGAATGAAATGTTCTGGGGAATATTAAAAGAGGCAGAACATTACATTTCCTCAAAGGAGAAATGGAGGGAAAAAAATTACAGAGGCAAAAAACAGCCCCAACAGCCTCCAGGAGATGCCTGAATTTTTTAGAGATAGATATTTTGTGCCCATTAAGAAATCCGGGCCAATCTATTCATAAATAAAACACCTTCATCTCCAGTTGATGGAATTAAGAAGGACAGGGCATGACCTTCAGGGGGTAATAGGATGAACTCACCACCAAACAAATAATAAAAGCGCACAAAGCAAATCTCAAAATTACAAAATACTGTAAACCGTATAAAAAAAATCTTGCACTCATCAAGCTAAATTGCCAGCTGTCCCAGAACTACATGCTGTTTTCTTTATTAATAAACAGAATCTTTCTTTCCAATCAGCCTCCGTTTTATTTCCAGGGCTTTTCTCCTGGATTTTTCTTCCTACATGTTGATTCTTTTAAAAAGAAAAACATTGCAATGTGCAATCTTCAAGCATTCGTCAAAAGTTCAAGAAGAATGAGCCTATAAGGCAAAAAGTTTAGATGATACTGATCAAACAGGTTTAGAAGTACAGTATTACTTTTCTCGTTCTTTTATTATCATTTTGGCAGAAATTTTCTTTTCAGAGCGGAAAACCATAAGCAATCAAATGTTTTGTGGCGCTATAAAATATTTGTTAAAAAATTAATAAATTGTGGGCTTGGTCCACAGAGAATGTAAGAAGTTCAGAATTTTGGCCTCTATAGTACAACTTTGCTTAGCACCGTAATCCCAGCTGATCTTGTAAACGGAAAACTCCAGTTGTTAGGCAAGTTAACTTCTTGCCACTTTTCCCACAATCAAGTCAATGGGGTAGCCAGCAGGAAGTTGCAAGCCTTAGGCCCTGATGAATGGAGAAGGAAGTAAAGGGTATATGAGGGCCTCAGAAACACTTGGGTTTTCAGCCGCAGGATGGAAGTGCTGAAACTTCCGCTCTGGAACTGAAACCTATGGAAGGATTCCATAAAAATTCTTCATGGAGTTTTCTCCCCACCTTTTCTGGCTCTGTTTCCTCCCAGGAGATTCCTAGAGAGGCCCCACGGAGGCTTCTCCCCGCCTTTTCCGGCCCTGTTTCCTCCCAGAAGATTCCTACAGAGGCCCCATGGAGGCTTCTGCTCGCCTTTCCAGCCCTGTTTCCTCCCAGGAGATTCCTAGAGAGGCCCCACGGAGGCTTCTCCCTGCCTTTTCCGGTTACAGTTTCGGAGGCTCGGGTTTGTAAGTAGAAAATGGTTCTTGAGAAGAGGCAAAAAAAATCTTGGAACACCCGATTCTTATCTAGAAAAGTTCGTAAGTAGAGGCGTTCTTAGGTAGAGGTACCACTGTAAAAGTACAATCTACAAATCCTCCGCCCTTTCTCTTATCGATTTTATTACTCAATCCCTGCAATCTAATGGAGTCGTGGCACTTCATAAACCTATATAATAGTAATAAATAATAAAACCCTGCTTAGCGAACAGAACAGGCAGTCATCATAAACTCAAAACAATCACCTGAGATTAAAATAGCATAGCCATCAGTTCCCATGCCACCATACAATGTCGAGGACTACTTGTACAAGTTGAATGTCTGGATTAATGCTAGGGAGATGGGATAATTTCAATACTCAAGCCAACACAATCAACAAAAAAGTAACAACAATAAAAAATGAGTAAAACTTAAAATGTCTTTTTCCCCATTTGAGATTCATACATGAAAGAAAACTCCCAAGATTATCGAAAATTAATGTGCATCATTTTTTTAAAAAACGTATTGTCCCCATTTTTTGTAATGTTTTATAAGGTATTCTAGGCATACAAGTCTAATAATTAAATTAATTTTTCTTGAATGATTGTAAGAATCACATTTGGTGAGATAGCAGTAAGTTTAATAAAGAAATATTTAAGAAACAAGACAGGCAAGCTTTGTATCATTTCATTTAATTTTATTGCATTTTGTCTGAATATGATTGTAAATATTAAAAATATTATTTTTGACCAATTAGAATCTTACACATAACTATTTAGGTCCCTGAGTGATTTGAACTGCAAATCTCTCTCTTGATCCAGCCAAATGAGAAGATGTTAGCTTTCGTATATTATTTTTGTTAAGAATTCCACACCTTAAGAAATAAATGGCAGCTGTCTCTAACACAGCAACTAATGTCATACTACACAATATTACTACCCTAAATCATGTTTAACATTAGCATGTTTTACTGAAGAAGCCACAAGCATACTGTGTCTTCACTGAAAATTTGCTACATCAACAAAGAAATCACATTAAGCTTTAATAAATTAGTACATTAAGCAAGCAAAATCAATATAGTTTTGCAAACAATATAAACAAGAGATTGATTATCTTCGAAAAGGAACACATCATATAGCAGGAAATAACATTTTGGGTAATAATTTATGGGTACTGGAGATAATTCCAAAATTGTCCCAAACCCAATGTATGGAAGGATAAAGCCAAGTAACCCCCAAATCTTCATGAAAATGTACCATAAATAGAATTTCACTACAGTAAAATACAGTTTGTGAGAAACAATCCGAATACAGTATAAAAGTCAATTGTAAAAAAAAAGGTATCAAAAATATAAACATTATCTCTGGAGAATCATATAAAAACATTAGTTAAGTGAACCTCAAGTTTATCAACAGTACAAGGTCCTCAATTTACAGGCATTTATTTAGTGACTGTTTGAAGTTACAATGGCACAGAAAAAAGTAATTGATGAGTATTTTTCGCACAACTGTTACAGTAGTTCTATGGTCGTGATTAAAATTCAAATGATTGGCAAATGGCACACATTTATGAGGGTTGCAATGTGCGGGTGTTATCTAATCAGTTGCCATTTGCAAGTTTCCCAACTGGCTTCCAGCAATCCACGATTGTTAACAATTACAGAAATTCACTTAACCGCGGCAAAAAAATAAAATCATAAAATTGGGTACAACTCATTTATTAGCCACCTGATTTATCAATTAAAATTCTGGTCCCAGTTGTAGTTGTCATTCAAGGGTTATTTGTATCTTTTTAAAAAAGCAATCAATGACAATACCTTTGTAAAAACATTTACATTTGTAAAAACATTTTTAGTTTAGTTTCTCAACCATGCAATTAAAGCTAAAGAGACTGTTATAAGCTCAAGAACAAGAAATAAGAACAAGAAATAAAACAAGACAAAACAAGAATGAGATATAAGACAAATAAAATATTATATCACTAAAAAGAAATGCAGTTTTACAAAATAAGCAGGAGGCTTGCATTAAAATGACCATTTGCAAAAAAAAAGAGGTCTGTTAGGAATAATTTTTGACCAACATTTTCCCTCGACACAATATAACCTTGTACAGAGCAATGATTCCATGAAACTAACATCTTCACACGGATATTAGACAAGCTTTCCTATTTATTCCAATCAGGAATAAAACGGGACAAATAATATTGCTGCACTTTAAGGACTGGCTAGCACAGTGATGGCGAACCTATGACACGCGTGTCAGCACTGACACGCGTAGCCATTTTCAGTGACACGCGGCCGTTAAGGAAGTCAGGTGTCCATTTTTCCAGATGAAGAAATATCGTCGCTTCGCGTTCCCTTTCATTGGGTGAGCCGATTCTTTCCATTAGAACGAAACCTGTTCCTTCCAAAGAGCCCCTTTCTCTCTCTCCTTCCTTCCTTCCTTCCTTCTTCCCTCCCTTCCTCCTTTCGCCTCCTCCTTCCCTCCCGTCTTTTCCCTTCTTTTGAAGTTTGCTCTTTGCTTGCTTTTTCTGTCAAACCTTTGCAAGGATATCTGTCCCAGGCTTCTGGAAATAACCTGCAATTCACGTGAGAATTCGCCGTTTCAGTGAGTCTTTGGGGCAAGAGCGCCCCTCCCTCTCCTGCAGGAGTTTTTTTAAAAAAAAGAGTCCGGGGACTATTCTGCAAAGTGAAAGTAAGACTCGGCAAAGCTTGTTTGTTGACTTGAGGTCAAAGCTTGAGAATCTAGAAAGGTGCCGCTTGGAGAATCAAGAGGGAGTGCCACTATGAACAGGAAATTTGGAGTGCCTGGAATCGGTTACCAGACACTGTTAGCACAAAATTATGGTTTTTTTCTCAAGGTGACACACCACCCGAGTTATGCTGGGGGTTTTGGCGAATTTTGACACACCAAGCTCAAAAGGTTGCCCATCACTGGGCTAGCACATCTATTCCAGTGCAAATTTCCACTGACAGAATCTTGAGGCTCTTCAAGATACAACGTTGTCTTTAGTGCAAGTTATTGCTCCTTATGATTGTAAAGAAAGAACACAAGCACAGCATTAAAACTTTTTGGCTCGCTGCCTTGATTTTCGTTTCTTTAAAAGATGTAGTGTGTGCAGTAGCATCTGGCCAGCAGGAAAGCAAACAAGCTTGACCCTGGTTAATACTTTGATGTGAAATTTCAAGGATATAAATTCGATCAGGAAGTTGCAAATCTTCCAGAAAAACGGCAGTTATTTTTTTCCCGTTAAAAAACCAGATCATGTTAAGGCTCCTGTCATATTTTTCAGCTTTTCCAGCAAATGATTTCAAATGGATTCATATTTCAATTTGCAAGCTTGTCTACTTGGTGTCCACTCTTCCCATCCCAGCATTTTAATTTCCACACAATTTCATAATCTTTGATGAATTATTGAACCGTCCGTAAAGATCTCCAACTACTAATGTAAACGCAAAAAAAGTTAAAATAAATTACAAGGAGATTCTGCCCGTCTCCAATCAGAAATCAGTTTATATGAAATTTATCAACGGTTGAGACTGTGGCATTTATGCTCCGTGAGCAAATCTTATTTAATTGAAATCATAACTAATTTTTCCCCATGACAAGTCAGGAAAATTCCAACATGTCCAAAAAACAAATAAACTACCCCACGGAAACTCTTGGTAATCTGGTGAAGTTGTTTACTTTGGGGTTGTTTTTTTCCCTACCACATCTCTCCTTACTTTTCTTCTGAGTGCAAATGCATTCATTTTTATTGAAATAAATCTTTCATATGCTCGACATAGAAGTCTTTTTATAACATTTTATTTTCTTCAATGTAATTCCTATCTACATGTGACCTAGCTGGAAAAAACGAGGGCCTGTTGCACCTTAGAAGACGCAGACAAAAAACATCTTTGAGACTGCTGGAATTAAAACTGTGAAAACACATCGCTTTTCAAAACCAGTTTATGTGCAACTAATACAAATAGCCCTTGAGTTCATAGTTCCCTCTAAGCTGAGCAGTGAGCAATCGCTCACTTAAAAATCATCATCAACTCAGAGTTTTCAAACCTGCCCAGAAGCCGAGAGGGAAAGAGTGAGAGGGAAGGAGAGAGAGAGGAAGAGAGGAAGAGAGAGAAACAGATAGAAAAAAGAGAGGAAGGAAAAGAGAAAGAAAAAGAATGGGAGTAAGGAAGACAGAAAGAAAATCAAAATCTAGTTTGAAACTAGCTCAACTATTTAAGTGGCATTTTGATATTGAAGAGTTGCTCTATTATGAGCTCACTGTTATAGACACACAGTACAGTATACAGTGATCCCCTGCGTTTCGCGATCCCGATCATTGCGAAAGGCTATATCGCGATTTTTCAACCCGGAAGTCAAAACACCATCTGCGCATGCGCGCCCTTTTTTCTATGGCCACGCATGCGTAGATGGCACCGGGCAGATCAGCTGCTGGGCGGCTTCCCTGGGTCTTCCCCCTCTTGCTGACGGGAGGGCGAGCGGCGGGCATCAGCGAGGAGTTTCCCCACCGCCCACGCAAACTCCTCGCTGCCGCCGCGCCTGCCGCTTGTCTTGTCCGCCCGCCGCTTGTCCGCCGCCTGCCTGCCCGCGCGCCCGCCGCTCGCCCGCCCTTCGCCCGCCCACGCCGTTCGCTCACGCCACTTCCCAGCTGAGTCCTGAAGCCAGAAGGCAAAGGCGAACTTCCGCGTTTGGCTTCGGGACTCAGCTGGGAAGCGGCGCTGGGGTTTCCCCACTGCCCACGCAAACTCCTCGCTGCCGCTCGCCCGCCCTTCGCCCGCCCACACCGTTCACTCGTGCCGCTTCCCAGCTGAGTCCTGAAGCCAAACGCGGAAGTTTTTGGGTGACCATTTGAGGTTGAAACTGCACTGAACAAAGTGACTTATGACTGAGCTTCACAAATAAAAGCAGCTTCCTCATAGTCATTGAGGAAAAATTAGGTATTTGGGAAGCAGAATGTATTTACAATGGCTTGTAGTGCCCTCAGGTTCTTTGATTGTCATTTGCAACCTTCATGGCCAGTTTCCAACAAGCAAAGGCAAACCAGTTTACCACAAGATTCTCTTCACATTTGCAGTTATTTCCTTAAACTCTAAAAATGGTCATAAAAGCAGCCATCTTGTTGTGCAATGGAAATTCTGGTCTCACCTGTAGTCATAAGTCAAAGACTACCTGTATAGTCCACGTCTTGCTATTTCTAATTAAAAATAATAATCACACATTCTCATTGCGAAAAAAACCTTAATTGGGTAAAGGTCCTCCAGCGTCAATTTGGCTGTTCAGTCAGTGGACAAAAAGCTACTAATACCTGCTTTGCCAATTCTCGTTGAACTGATAATACAGTACAGTGGTACCTCTACTTATGAACTTAGTTCATTCCGTGACCAGGTTCTTAAGTAGAAAAGTTTGTAAACAGCAATTTTTCCCATAGGAATCAATGTAAAAGCAAATAATGTGTGCGATTGGGGAAACCACAGGGAGGGGGGAGGCCCTGTTTCCTTCCAGGAGATTCCTAGAGAAGCCCCATGGAGGCTTCTCCCTGCCTTTTCTGGCCCTGTATTCTCCCAGGAGATTCCTAGAGAAGCCCCACGGAGGTTTCTCCCTGCCTTTTCTGGTTACAGTTTCAGAGGCTCAAATTTGTAAGTAGAAAATGGTTCTTGAGAAGAGGCAAAAAAATCTTGAACACCCAGTTCTTATCTAGAAAAGTTCATAAGTAGAGGAATTTGTACGTAGAGGTACCACTGTAATATAAAATTTCAGTGTTAAGAATGAATGTTTCATATACTGCTTTATTTCTTAGCATATTCTATTCCAGGACAAAAGTTCCTATGTATAAATTGTTTTTCAGGGGGAAAAAACCAATAAATTGATCTTCGGAAACTTTTCTCTCTAAATGAGCTATCTTTAAAACATATGGAAAGATTATCTAATAAAATATATGCCAAACCCCAAAGGATTAATTTTTTAAAAAGTGCAAACAGCAGATTAGTAATTAGTATCCCAGTGCATTTTCAATCGATTAAGAGGTGGTTTTCCCAAGAAACTAAACAAAAAAGTAATTCCTCTAGTTGTATAGTTTGTATCAGATCATCCAATGTGTGGAAATTATGCAAGCTGTCTCAATGGTGAGAGTTAGGAAGCTATCTTGCTTCCAAGTCTATCAATTTTAATAAAGTAGAGCTATAATTAGCATTAATAACCTGAGAATGCTAACATGGATCCAATGAATATAATTATTTTACTTGTAACAAAACTATTTTGTCTTGACATTCTCTGTCTTGCCAACGGGATATATTTTTCCAGCTCACCCTGGCAATAAAAGGTTTTAAAATACGTGTAAAACAAAAAGAGAATAAGTTATAAGTTTAAGTTGTCTGACAATGAAAGGCACATCATCAGCGAAGTTATCACAGATAACTTTCTTATTTTTTAAAAAAAATTCTCTATAAAACAGGCACATTAGTAAAAGTTGAGCTGAAGTACTGGTATTAATTAGAATTTCAGAATGGAGGACAAGGAGAAAGGGGAATGTCATATTATTTACAATTTCTTAAGTCTTATTCCCTGAAAAAAACCTTTACTGAATTTGACTTTCAAACAAGGCTAACAGCCTATTTGGACAGAAAATTCAGAGTATCACCAACCAGACATCTTTTACGCACTTGCAATAACTTATAAGTGGACGATTTGAGCCATTACTCTTTACATTGCAAACTTTAGCAGGAATTTGGTGTTCAATCAGGATGCCCTGCTTAATCCAATTGAAGAAGAAGAAAAATTGTTCTTGTCTGATGAAAACAAACATAACAAAACATTGCATTGCTTGCAATGGCTGCCAGAAAGCTACAAAAACACATCCTAACAAATAGCGCTTTTAATATCAGAGGGGTTGAATTCAATTGACATGATCAGTAGGATGTGTACTTTGCTTATGGCTTTGCTTATCTTGCTATGTCATGCTTGTTTGCTAAGGTTGGAAATAAATAAATCCAAATATATGGCAATCTGCACATTTTTGTGCTTGTTACGGTAGGTGAAGAACTGCATTGACCACATAGGCTAAAAGAGAGGAGGGGAAATAGTCCAGAAACACACACACAATATCTCCCCATGATTATTAAACCAAGCAGTGCTAGCTTCTCAATTAAGATATGGTAATTGGTAACTTTTTTAAAAAACCTGAAAAATCCCTGATTTATTTTCTTGTGCCTTGTGTGGAAACTCACTCTCTCACACACATACACACACATTTCCCCATGATTATTAAACCAAGCAGTGCTAGCTTCTCAATTAAGATATGGTAATTGGTAACTTTTTTAAAAAACCTGAAAAATCCCTGATTTATTTTCTTGTGCCTTGTGTGGAAACTCACTCTCTCACACACATACACACACATTTCCCCATGATTATTAAACCAAGCAGTGCTAGCTTCTCAATTAAGTTACGGTAATTGGTCACTTTTTTAAAAAACCTGAAAAATCCCTGATTTATTTTCTTGTGCCTTGGATGGGTAAATGCGTCCACCCAAACGTCCTGCGTGGAAACTCAGTCAATCCATGGAGGTCAACTTCTGAACCACTTGTCCAGATTCTGGATGGTCTTGGGCTGTCTCCCCACCTTTCTGATGACGTTACAAATTTTGCAACAATGTTCAGTCCAAAAGGACGACACCCTCACGTCGTACTGTTTCCTCCAGGCGAAATGCCTTCGGTACATGTTCTTGTTCTTATCTAGGAACTTCAGGTAAACTGCCAGCTCCATGGGGTCGGAGAAGTCATCGACGTGGATGAAGGCGTCGGAAGGGATGAACCGTTCGTAATTGGCCCTCGGGGGACCCAAGACGACGGGGACGGCCCACGATTCCAAGGCGTTCCTCCAGACTTTCTCCGTGATGTAGTCTTGATGCTGGGAGTTTTCGAAAGCCAAATAAAACTTGTATTCCGAGATAGTCTTCACCACATTGTTCTCTTTGAGCGACAGTCTGTGAGCGCCATAAACGTCAATGGGGAGGTATTTTTTCAGCTGGTGGTAATAACGGACCCTGGCATGGCCTTCATTCCAGTTGCTGACCACCCAGGCCACCAGCTTGGTCTTCTTGGGCAAAGGGAACTGGACCAGGGGCTCGGGGCGAAGCTTGAGGTACCCATAGGGTACAAAGACATCTGAGTCCGATTTGTAGGACAGCGTCCAGTTGAATAGGCCGCCCATGTTTTGCAGGCCCGTAGTGTGGGTGGGCGACTCCATGTTCATCCAGACCCAACGCTGGTCCGGAGGCCTCTGCCGGGGCAACTCCCCTAGGCCGTGCTGCTGCAGGTCCCGGTGATGGATGAGGACCGCCTGCGCCTCATGCTGGAGGCTGCGGTCGGTGGAGACGCGGCAGGCGCTGATGTTGAACTGGCCGCAGCCGCCGGAGACGTAGCCGCGGCCAAAAGGCGCCCACCACACCAGCACCGTCACCGCCTCAGTCGTCGTCGCCCCCGCCGCCGCCTTAGTAGTCGCCTCAGTCGTCGCCTCGGGGTCTATTTCGACCAGCCGGGGGTCTTCATGCGCCGCGGCTTCCCTCACGCTGCTGGCCGTGTACCAGCCGAGTAAAGTGCAGCAGGTCAAGCAGGCCACCAGGACAGGCCACTGCCGGCCGCTCGGAGCTTTCCACAAGGCTCGGCGGGCGCGCGGCTGCTCCTCCGAAGCCGGCTCGGGGGGTTCCATGAAGAGGCGGCGCCTGCGCCACGGAGGCAGCTGGGCTTGGGCCAAAGAGCCCGAGTGGCCCGCGGCCGCAGCGGCTTGAATTGAGGGGAAAAGTCTGGCGGCGGCAGCTGCGGCCCGAGTGGATGAACGCCGCGCCGGGAATGCATGCTGCTGCTGATGGGGACTGCGTGGCTGTTGGCACCGTCTCCGCCCGGCGACCTGCCCCTCAGGCGGCGGCGCCCCCGGGAGGTGCCGCTCGACCTGTTCGAAAGAGCCGTCCCGCCCCGCCATTCTGCCCACCGCCCCCCTGGAGCCGGAGCCGACCGGGCCGGCCTAGCTGTAGCCCTGCCCCTCTACGCTCAACCCACCCCCCGCTCCCTCCTGCGCGCATCCCCGACGGAGCTTTCCCTCATTTGCTCTCCTGCCCGTCAAAGGGGCTCCCGGGCAGAGATTCTTCCAGCCGGCTTCTTTTCTTTCTTCTTACCTCTCCTCAGTGGAGAAAGAGGCTGCGAGGCAGGGCGGGAAGCGAACGCCGCCTTCCCATCTAAGAAAGGCCCCCGGCTGGGATGGGGGCGCAGGCCGTCGCTAAACCTTATATCTCTTGTAACTATTCCGCTTGGTGAAGCGACTCGGGACGGGAGCGACTCTCCCGACTCCTGAGCAAAAGAAATACGTTGTTTGTTTTGTCAGGTTTGTTTTGTGCCTTTCGTCCCTGTCCAATTGTCTTTCCTTTCTTTCACCTATCATATATATTCCCTTCCTTTCATATATCCTCTCTAAGTTCACTTTTACCCTCATATATATTACCACACGTCTATTTTTCTTCCTATGTATTTGTGTATTGGACAAATGAATAAATGAATAAATGAAATGAAGTAAGCATTGGTGGTATACAAAGATATAGAGTAGAATAGAATAGAATAGAATAGAATTTTATTAGCCGAGTGTGATTGGACACACACAAGATTTTACCCTCAGACTATCCACAGTTGACCTCTCCAGATTCCTTCTTTAAATTTTTTTTTAATTTTTAATTTTTTTTAAAAAAATATAATCTTTATTACAAATAAATGGGGGAAGGGAAAAAACAAAAGGCCTATTTAGTCATTGGTATAAATTTGTGCAGTTTTAAAGTATGCAATTCTAAAATAGTATACATACTTACATCGGGAAGAAAAGGGGAAATAAAAAGTAAGAGCATGGAAAAGGAAAAAAGGGGTAGAAAGAGAAAGAGAGAAGAGAAAAGCAAAAGGCAAGAAAAGAAGAAGAGAAAGAAATAAAACAGCTAAGTAAAAGAAGAGAGAGCATATAGAGAGAAGATGGAGAATAGGGCCAGCAAACGGCTGGTGTAATATCCTTAGCACGTAAAGTTCATATTTATCGTTGGAGTGTCGTTCCCTAATTGTAAATTACTATTGGTTAGATTAGGACTATATTTTAAAAAAATTTCCCATGTTATACTGTATATCTATATATGTGTGTGTGTATGCGGCAAAGTGTCTACAGGGATTTGTATACAAAAATTAGGTTATTTTGTTGGATTACTATCATTTTGTATTAAATGAAGGATTTTCCTTTTTTTCAGCCAGTCATACCATTTGCCCCAGACTTGGTAAAATACTGTATCTTGTCTATTTTGTAATTCCATAGTTAATTTTGCCATTTCTGCGTATTCCATTATTTTAATTACAATGTTTAATATGGTATGTGTTTGCTTCTGTTTCCAGGTCTGGGCATATAAGGTTCTTGCTGCGGTTATAATTTGAATTATAATATAATAGTCATCTTTGTTGATCTTTTGTCTAATTATTCCTAGTAAAAACAACTCTGGTTTTAAGGATATAGTTGTGGAAATAATTTGTTCTATAATTTTTTTTATTTTTAGCCAATAAATATTTGCAACGTCACATGTCCACATATGATAGTAGGTGCCAATTTTTTCATCGCATTTCCAGCATTTTGGAGATATATTTGGGTAAATTTTTGCGAGTCTCGCTGGAGCAAGGTGCCATCTGTAAAACATTTTGTATTGGTTTTCTTTCTGTGTTGTGGCTATTGTATATTTATAGTTTTTTGTCCATATTCTTTCCCATTTGTTAAGTTAAATGTTATATCCAAAATTTTGTCCCCAGGCTATCATGTTTGTTTTTACAGTTTCTTCTATTGTATATTGTTGTAGAAGACTATTATATACATTGGAAATTAATTTCTTTTTTGGGCCGAAAAGAATTTTGTCTAACATTATATTTTTTTGAAATCCAAATTGTTTTTTATGTTTGTGATAAGTATTCTGTAGCTGGATATATTGATACCAATCTAGATTTATACCCTTATCTGCAAGTGTTAGTTTGGGGAATAGTTGATCATTTGAATCAAGCAGTTGTTCGTAGGTTATTATCATGTTTGTTGAAAATAAATTTGGATGGAAAAATAGTTCAATCGGTGAAATCCACTTTGGGGTCGCTAAATAATAATTCTTTTTGATAAACTGCCAGACTTGGATTAGTATGTTACGAATATAGTGATGCTTAATATAGGATGCTATTTTGTTTGTATCTGTTAATAAAATAGCATGCCATCCAGTGAGGAGGTCAAAGCCTTCTAGTGTTAATAACCTTCTGTTTTTTAGAATTATCCATTCCTTAATTAGATTAAGCATTGAAGCCTTATAACACAACTCCATATTAGGGAGACCAAATCCTCCTCTTGTACGGTGATCGTACATACACTTAATTTTTATCCTTGCTTTCTTTTTTGCCCAGATAAACTTAGAGAATTTTCTATGTAGTGATTCAAAAAATGTTTTAGTTAGTTTCACTGGAGCTGTTTGGAATAGATATAGTTATCTTGGAAGGATATTTGATTTAATTGTGGTTATCCTTCCCATTAGGGAAAGAAGGAGCTTTGTCCATTTTTTAAGATTTTTATCTACTTCATCAGAAAGTTTGTCATAGTTATCTTTCTTGATTGTTGCACAGCTCGCAGTAATCCATAAACCTAAGTATTTAGGGTTTTTTGTGGATTTAAGTGTTGCTAATTCTTCTAATTTATTTATCTGGGTTTGAGTCATATTTTTAATTATCATTTTAGTTTTTTCTTTGTTAATATTTAATCCGGAGACAGCACCAAATCTCTCCATTTCCTTGTTAAAACTTGTTATTGATTTTAATG
This sequence comes from Erythrolamprus reginae, assembly GCF_031021105.1. Taxonomy (NCBI): domain Eukaryota; kingdom Metazoa; phylum Chordata; class Lepidosauria; order Squamata; family Dipsadidae; genus Erythrolamprus; species Erythrolamprus reginae. The sequence continues at coordinate 12,713,984 of NC_091953.1, read as the reverse complement.
GATCCTGCAAGATGAAAACCACGTCATCAGCGAACGCTTGTAGTTTAAAATGTTCTTTTTTTATTTTAAGGCCTTGCATTTGTGCATTTGCTCTTATATTATTTAATAAGGTTTCTAATGCCAAAATAAAAAGTAGAGGAGCTAGTGGACATCCTTGTCTGATACCTTTACCTATATATATCTTGTCTGTAGTATCGTTATTAACTAGTATCTTCGCTGTTGGTGCATTATATAAAGCTCTAATTAAATTAATAAAATGGTCCCCCATGTTCATAATTTCAAGTTGTGATATAAGAAATTGCCAATGTAAACTGTCAAAGGCCTTATATAGGTCAACAAATATAAATGCAACAGGCTTATCAATATTTTTGTTATAATATTCTATAGAATCAAGTACAATTCTAGTGTTCATTCCAATGTTTCTCGTCGGAAGGAAACCATTTTGGTCTGCGTGTATTATATTATTTAAGATCCTTTTTAGTCTATTGGCAATAATTGTAGTGAAAATTTTATAATCTGAATTTAATAGCGATATGGGGCAGGGTATGTCTGTCTATGGGACCTATTTTTGTCATCCTTTGGAACTAAGGTTATATATGCCTTGTTCCATGTGTCGGGAATTTTGGCTTGCTCTAAAACTTCATTAAATAATTCAAGAAGTATCGGGTTCAAGTTTTCTGAGGTTTGTTTGTACAGTTCTGCAGGGATACCATCCGGCCCTGGGGTTTTGTTGTTTTTTTTATTAGTAATTGCGTGTGTTATTTCCAGAGCAGTTATCTTTTTGTTCAAGACTTCTTGATATTCTTCCTTTATTTTAATTTGATTTGAATGTTGCAGTAATTCTGCAATCAATTGTTCATCAATCTCTTCTTTTTTGTATAATTTATTGAAAAACAATTGAATTATTTATTTTTCATGAGAATGAGAGGTTTTAAGGACTCCTTGTTCGTCATATAAGGCTTCAATATTTTTATCTTTCTTCTGCTGAGCAAGTTGGAATGATAACCATCTACCGGGTTTGTTAGCACTTTCAAATTGTGTTTGTCTGGACCTTCTCAATTGCTGCGATATTTCATTTTGTGATTTTATATTTATTTCGTGTTTAACCATTTTTATTTCTGCTATAATTTTATGATTATTAGGGTTTGTTTGTAATTTTTCTTCTAGGTTTTTTACTTTTGCATTTAATATATCAAATTGAATCTTATTTTGTTTTTTGTTTTTTGTTGTATAGGAAATATAGATACCTCTTATGTAAGCTTTTAGGGCGTCCCATAAGTTTTGTGGTGTTGTTGTTCCATCGTGATTTATTTCAAGAAAAATCTGGATTTCATTTTGGATTAAATTTTGAAAGTCTTTCTCATTGAGCACTGCTTGATTCATAGACCATCTACGAAAGTGGAAATTTGTTAGTGATCTTAATTTCAACAGTATGGGGTTGTGATCTGCCCATGTATTGGGAAGTATCTGAATCTGTGTAGTTTTATTAATAATTTCTGGAGTAGACCAAATTATGTCAATACGTGACCACGATTTGTGAGGATTGGAGAAAAATGTATAATCTGAACGATCTGGGTTATAATAACGCCAGATATCTTGAAGTGCAAATTCTGTGCATAAGTCTTCGAAAGTTGATGGAAATTTTTTCTAGATTTGGCTTTAGAGCCTTTGTAGTCTAGTTTTTTATTAATTATCGCGTTATAATCACCAACAATCATTATATTTAGTGAATTTTTATATGAAGATTGAGAAAAAAATTGGGTTGTCGAATCGAGGGGGCATATATTGTAATTATATTGACTGTTTTTATACCTAGAGAAATTTGTATAATTAAAATCTGTCCGATATTATCAGAATATATTAATTTTGGAGCAAGATTTGGTTTAACATAGACAACTATTCCTCTTTTTTTTACATTTGCAAGGGAGGTGAATTTTTTACCAAGTTTGGGGCAAAATAGTATCTCAGCATCTTGGAGCTTATTATGTGTTTCTTGTAAACTAATTATGTCATAATCTTGTATTTTTATTTTATGGAATGTTTTCTTTCTCTTAGAAGGGGAATTTAACCCATTAATGTTGGCTGAAAATAGTTTTATTACTTCATACTGGTCATCCGTTTTGGTAGTCTTATCACTTCTCCTTTCTTGCTTCTGACTGCGCTCGTCGTTGGACCGTCTCTGCCAGGTTGGTTTTTTTTAACAAGTTCTGTCGTGTCTTTGTCTGAGAGGGCATCCTCAGAGCTTAGATAGTCAGTACTGGCCTTTTCCTTGGATTCTTGTACTGGAGGGTAGTGCTCTTCAACTATCTTGATAACATGCTCATGAAATTCTTTTGCCTCTTCTACCGTTATAATCTTGTGTTTCTTTTCGCTGAGTGATATGAGCATGCCTTCCGGTACAAGCCATCTAAAGGATATTTTGTTTTTATTGAGTTTTTGTGCCAGGTTTCCTTTTTTCCCTTACACGTCGAGGTATTTGACGAAGTGTTATAATCTCTTTCTGGTTAAAGGAAACGGAGTTTTCTTTGGAAGCATTGTAGATTTCATCTCGAAAAGTTCTTTTAAGGAAGCGAATATGTACCTCTCTGGGCAGTCTGTTTCTTCTTGCAAATGATGTAGATATCCTATAAATCTCATCTATTTGTTGTAAAATTTCTTGAGTAGGTTTGTTTGTCATTTTAGCTAAAATTTCTGCCATAACTTGAGGTAGATCTTCTTTCGCTTCAATTATATTTTGGAATCTAAGATAAAAGGCTGCTTTTTCCAGATCAAGGTTTATTATGGCTTCTTCGAGGTCTCTATTAATGTACTCTGTTCGCTCCTCCGCGTATTGAATACGTGTTTCCATTTTTTCATTGGCTTCCTCAATTTTTTGTATTTTTTGGTCATTTTTTGTGAGGAATTCATGCACCATTTCTATTCTTCCGTCAAGGCGTCCGACCCAGTCATCAATTTTCTTTATATCGTCCTTCATTGTCCCCATGGTGTCCGTCATTGCTGAGTAGTTTCTATCTATAGATTCTTGCATCCTAAGCATTATTTCTTGGATGGCAGTTAGTGTTGTAGCTATAGCCTGGTCAGCAGGGTTTTTTTCATTTGGTGGATTTGGCGGATTAGGCGGATTGTCAGAGCCACGTTGGTTGGACGGTTTTGAGGGTTGAGGTGCAGCCTTTCTCCAAACTTTCGTTATTGTGTTGGTATTTGAGGTAGACATTTTAAATTTATTTCTGATGTATATCGAAATAGTTGTTAAAATAATCAGTAGAGTAAATAGGTATAGTATAATTCACTGCCTGGGGAGGGCAAAAACAGCTTCCCCTGTCCCCCGGAGGCCCTCTGGAGGCTGGAAATGGCCTGTTTCCCAACTAATGGTGGGTCCAGTAGGCTCATGTTTCGCCCTCCCCAGGCTCTCTGGAAGCCAAAAATGTCCTCCCAGAGCCTCTGTGTGAACCAAAAATAAGCTGGCTGGCACACACATGCACTTTGGAGCTGAGCTAGGGCAATGGCTCGCGTTTCAGCAGATATAGCTCTACGTGCCACCTGTGGCACCCGTGCCATAGGTTCGCCATCACTGTCATAGGGGTTAAATAAGCAATGAGGAAACCATCAATATTAATAAAAATCTTAACGATCCAAGCAGCAAGTTAGTGATACAGTCATAAGTGGGAAGAAATGGGTGATAGGAATGATGAGAAAAAACTAGTAATAGTAGTGCAGACAGTGAATAGTTTGACAGTGTTGAGGGAATTATTTGTTTAGCAGAGTGATGGCATTCGGGGGGGAAACTGTTCTTGTATCTAGTTGTCTTGGTGTGCAGTATTCTGTAGCGACGTTTTGAGGGTAGGAGTTGAAACAGTTTATGTCCAGGATGCAAGGGGTCAGTAAATATTTTCACTGCCCTCTTTTTGACTCGTGCAGTATACAGGTCCTCAATGGAAGGCAGGTTGACAGCAATTGCTTTTTCTGCAATTCTGATTATCCTCTGAAGTCTATGTTGGTCTTGTCAAATTGCAGAACTAAACCAGACATATAGAGGTGCAGATGACAGACTCAGTGATTCCTCTGTAGAACTATATCAGCAGCTCCTTGGGCAGTTTGAGCTTCCTGAGCTGGCACAGAAAGAACATTCTTTGTTATGCTTTTTTGATAATGTTTTTGATGTTAGGTACTATTTTAGGTCTTGAGACATGATAGAACCTAGAAATTTGAAGGTCTCTACTGTTAATCCGGTGTTGTCTAGTTTTGTGAGAGCAATATACAGTAATACCTCATGATACGAACTTAATTGGTGCAAGGAGGAGGTTCGTAAGACGAAAGGTTCGTAAGACGAAACATTGTTTCCCATAGGAAACAATGTAAAGTCAATTAATCCGTGCAACCAAAAAACCCCCCGCAAAAAAACGGCTTTCGGCGACTGCTGGGAAGCCGCGCGGCTGTTTTAAAAGGTGACAGCCGGCCTGGGGGGCTTCCCAGCACCCCCCCAAGCCGCGCCGCTTCCCATCTGTCTCCTGAAGCCGAACGCTAAAGCCTAACTTCCGCGTTCGGCTTCAGGAGACAGATGGGAAGCGGCGCGGCTCTTTTAAAAGGTCGCAACCGGCCTGGGGGGCTTGCCAGCACCCTCCCGAACCCGGGTTCTGAGTTCGGGGGGGTGCTGGCAAGCCCCCCAGGCCGGCTGCGACCTTTTAAAACACCCGCGCCGCTTCGCAGCTGTCTCCTGAAGCCGAACGCGGAAGTTCGGCTTTAGCGTTCGGCTTCAGGAGACAGATGGGAAGCGGCGCGGCTCTTTTAAAAGGTCGCAGCCGGCCTGGGGGGCTTGCCAGCACCCCCCTCCGAACCCCAAACCCGGAAGTTCGGCAAAGGTTCGGGGTTCGGGGGGTGCTGGCAAGCCCCCCAGGCCGGCTGCGACCTTTTAAAAGAGCCGCGCCACTTCCCAGCTGTCTCCTGAAGCCGAACGCTAAAGCCGAACTTCCGCGTTCGGCTTCGGGAGACAGCTGCAAAGCGGCGCGGGTGTTTTAAAAGGTCGCAGCCAGCCTGGGGGGCTTCCCAGCACCCCCCCGAACCCCGAACCCGGAAGTTTGACAAAAGTTCGGGGTTCGGGAGGGTGCTGGCAATCCCCCCAGGCCGGCTGTGACCTTTTAAAACACCGGCGCGGCTTCCCAGCTGTCTCCTGAAGCCGAACGCTAAAGCCGAACTTCCGCGTTCGGCTTCGGGAGACAGCTGTGAAGCGGCGCGGGTGTTTTAAAAGGTTGCAGCCGGCCCTGCGACCTTTTAAAACACCCGCGCCGCTTCGCAGCTGTCTCCTGAAGCCGAACGCTAAAGCCGAACTTCCACGTTCGGCTTTGGGAGACAGCTGAGAAGCGGCGTGGGTGTTTTAAAAGGTCGCAGCCGGCCCTGCGACCTTTTAAAACACCCGCGCCGCTTCGCAGCTGTCTCCTGAAGCCGAACGCTAAAGCCGAACTTCCGCGTTCGGCTTCAGGAGACAGCTGCGAAGCGGCGCAGGTGTTTTAAAAGGTCGCAGCCGGCCTGGGGGGCTTCCCAGCAACCTCCCGAACCGAACCCGGGGTTCAGCAAAATTTTGCCTTTTCTTACGAACTTTGTTCGAGTTACGAACCGGTGTTTGGGAGGCTTCTGGGAAGCCCCGCCACCCGGCTGTTACCTTTTAAAACAGCCGTGCGGCTTCCCAGCAGTCTCCGAACGCCGGTTCGTAACTCGAAAAAAGTTCGTAAGAAGAGGCAAAATTTTTCTGAACCCCGGGTTCGTATCACGAGTTGTTCGTAAGATGAGGTGTTCGTATCTTGAGGTACCACTGTATATATATAGCAGTGGTTCTCAACCTTTCTAATGCGTGACCCCTTAAGACCATTCCTCATGTTGTGGGGAACCCCAACCATAAGTCTAGCGCCAATTCTCCCAAACAGAGCTTTAAACTGATTGGCAGGAAGGTCAGAGGGACACACCCACTGTAAACACCTGTTTGGTCAGATTGTAAAGATAGGTTCCGAGGTGCCAGAATAGAAGCTTTAGTTCCTAACACCATGGGAAATTTGTCTTTTCCCATGGTCTTAGGTGGTCCTGACCCCCCAGGCTGAGAACCACTGATATATAGGTGTTCTGTTGAACTCTCTGGTAGAATCCTCCCAAAAATGCACAGATACAATTTCAGACACACACACGTTTGAAAATTCAAAACAATGTTCTTTATACCGAAAATGCAAATAAACAGAGCACTCTTTTTGTATAGCAAAGAGCACTTGTCTCCAAACAAATTGGTAATTTGTACAAGTCCCTTATCAGTTCTGTGATACTTAGCTTGCAGCTGTGAGGCAATTCACAGTCCTTCTTCTTTCACAAAGTGAAACACACTTTGCTCTGAATTAGTTTCAAAGCGGGGGAAAATCAGCACACAAAGATCAAAGTCAGCAAAGCAGTCATGAAACACAACGATCAGATAATCCTCCACAATGGCCAAACCCACAGGCTGCTATTTATAGCAGCCTCACTAATTACCACAGCCCCACCCAACCACAGGTGGCCTCACTTTCTTTGATAATAATCCCTCAGTTGTTGTTGCCTATGCATCGCTCTCCTCACGCGTGGTTATATCATTAACTCTTGTTCCGAATCCAAGGAGGAGCTAGATAATTGATCTCCTTCTGAGCTGTCTGCCACACTCTCCTCCTCCCTCATGTCACTCATGTCTTCTTGGTCAGAGGAGCCTTCATCAGCAGATTCCACCGGGGGGGGGGGCAAAACAGGCCTGCAGCATGTGGATGTCTCCCCCACATCCACAGTCCTTGTGGCAGGAGCAGGGCCAGAGCTAACCACAACATATAGGATAGTATAAACATAACTAAAAAGTAACAATAAAAGAGGATAATAGGGCAGTCGGGCAGGGACGGTAGGCACAGTGGTGCTCTTATGCACGCCCCTTACAGACCTCTTAGAAATAGGGAGCGGTCGACTGTAGACAATATGGCTCTGTGTGCTACCTAGGACATGCATGCCATAGGTTCAATATAACCGGCTTAATCACTTTGAAGAACACTCGAATCATAGAGGGTAAGATTAGAACATTAGCTTTTGTCCAAGATTTGGGCATGGATGAAAAATGTTATTAGCTTTTGGATATTTGCTTTTTCATTTTGTAGCAAAGTATATATAACAATTGATAAGGGCGCTTGGTGATTGCCTCGCCTCTTTTATCTTTCTGTTAGCTATTTCAAATGCTGTTGATAATAGGTATGTTATGTGCAAAGCGAGGTGTTTTGTGACTCCCTCCTGCTGGCACCTGGTAGAGAGCTCCATGGCTCATTGGAAAAATGTCCAATAAGGTATACTTCTGCTCTTTCTATCACCTAATGGTTTAATGTTTAGAACATAGAATAACAGAGCTGAAAGGGATCTTGGAGGGTTTCTATTCTAACCCATTTCTTGAATAAGAGATACTATTTTAAATTTAATTTTATTTTAACAGCTTCTTTCAAGTCAGCATGCTTTTTTCTCACAAAACCCATTAAATATTTTAAGGATTTTCTTAAAGAACTCATGTGCTAAAGGTAATTCTAATAAATTAGATAATTTTTTTTGTAGTTTGAACAGGTAAAAGGTGCAGATTCTTTTTTTAATTAACTGTGAAACCTCATACTTTTGTAAAATCTTGCAACTTCTTTTTATTTTAAAAAGAATGTACTGTATTGCATTTGAATGAGCCCAAATTGTATATCTTCTAAATTAATAGAATATTTCCCCCTTATCATTTACCCATGTAGCTTTATCATTCATTCATTCATTCATTCATTCATTCATAAGACAGTCACTTATCTGAAATAGTGTAGGTGAAGACAATTATGCAAACAATGATTTAAACAGTTCTGCTTTTCTCCCTGATACCGGTCACTTTCTTGCTGTCTTTTCCAATGGGATCATTTCCTTGACCTTTTTCCTTGTTTGTTTATTGTATTTATTTATTTATTGGATTTATATGCCGCCCCTCTCCGAGGACTTTGTTACTTGTTAAAATATTTGTTTAAAAAATTAGTTTTGACATTTGTTGCAAGTTATAGTTCATTCTGAGCTTTAGCTCTAACTTCATCTTTGCAAATTCCGGCTATTTTCTGGTATTCTGTTTTAGTTGTATGTCTCTTCTTCCATTTTCTCTGCTTGTCTTTTTTTTTTTTTCTCTTTCTCAGTTTATGAGAGAGTTCTTTATGCAACTATGCTGGTTTCATCTGGGGTCTCTGTTTTTCTTTCTCTGTTGGATTGTGTTAGATTGGGCTTTTTCAATCTCATTTTTCAGAGTTTTCTGTTGTGTTCTAGCCCCATACCCTCCAGAAATCAAATGCAGACTACCGGGATTAAATAATAAGGGATTTACTATTTACAAGAATTATTTGCAGTTCAAGTTTGTTGAATTAAAACTAAAGTCTTTCAACTGGCTTCACCGAAATGTTTAAAGTGTCTTATCAGCTAGCTACAGTCCCAGTAGTAGATAAGTAGGAGAATAATTACCCAGCTGAAAATAATATTCAGAAGCAGAGTCGTTTTTAGAGAATGAGCTTCAATTCTGGAGATCTTCAAAAAGCTAAAAACGCAAATTGAAATAACATGAACTAGCTGCTAGAGTGAAACACGTTGTTTTCTGCAAATAGGCAGAGCTCTGCTCACTCTTAAATACCATGAGGACATGAGCCATTACCCAGCAGTACTACTCATGAGTGAATCTTCTCTTAGCCAACCATTCCTGCCTTCTGGATGTCCTCTGAACTCTTGCATTCCTGACAGGAAGTGCGGACTCAATCATGCCAGGAATTGCAGAAGGCCCTGCTTTTTCTGACTCTGACCCCTCATCACTTTCACTGTCACTCTCAGGTGCCAGGAATACAGTACGTCCACAGTCTCTGGATCCTCTGAGTCCATAACTGTTTCCACAGGACGCAAGTGAACTATCACACCTTGAGTTGTTTTTCCCTTTAGGATTTCCATCCATGGAATCCTTCCTAAACTTAGTTTATTGAAGTCAGGTCTCATAAGACCTAAGACAGTAGTTTGACTTTGTTTGGTTACTTCTGCCTGTATTGTGTTGAATTTCAATGAGTATGTCCCCCAAAGTTCTGCAACTTCATCCTCTTCTATCATTTTATCTGTGTTAATAAGAATTAAGTCCAGTACAACTGATTATCTAGTCTCCTGTATCTTTTCAGTGACAAAATTGTCATCTAGGCTCATTGAGAACCTTTTTGATCTCTACTTGGTGCAAAGTTTGTCTCCCAGTTGATATCATAATAATTAGTCCCCCATTACTACTGTGGTGTTTCTTGTATAACTTATTCAACTAATTAGCAAAAAGTTCGTCTATTTTGTCTGCTTGGTTCAGTGGCCTGAAGTATACACGAGGTAAGATCCAACAGGTTCTGACAGGTTCTGGAGAACCAGTAGCAGAAATTTTGAGTAGTTTGGAGAACCCGCAAATACCACTTCTGGCTGGCCCCAGAGTGGGGTGGAAATGGAGATTGTGCAATATCCTTCCCCCAGGAGTGGGGTGGGAATGGAGATTTTTGCAGTATCCTTCTCCGAGGACTGGGGAGGGAAAGAAGATTTTGCAATATCCTTCCCCCAGGAGTGACCTGAGAATAAAGATTTTGCAGTATCCTTCCCCTGGAGTGGGGTGGGAATGGAGATTTTAGCAATATCCTTCCCCCAGGAGTGAGCTGAGAATGGAGATTTTGCAGTATCCTTTCCCTGGAGTGAGGTGTTAATGGAGATTTTACAGTATCCTTCTCCCAGAAATGGGGAGGGAATGGGGATTTTGTAGTATCCTTCTCCCAAGAGTGGAGAGGGAATGGAGATTTTGCAGTATGCTTCCCCTGGAGTGGAGAGGGAATGGAGATTTTGCAGTAGCCTTTCACTGGAGTGATCTGGGAATGGAGATTTTCCAATATCCTTTCCCCAGGAGTGAGGAGGGAATGGGAATTTTGCAGTATCTTTTCCCGTCTTTCCCACCAAGCCATGCCCACCGAACCGGTAGGGGAAAATTTTGCATTTCACTCCTGAGTATACTTATGGAAATGTCTTTCCCCCCCTCCTTTTATATTAACCCGTATGCATTTAAGATGACTTTCATCTCTATAGTTTTCTACATTTCTATAAAGGTATCATGATTTCTTATTATAATGCAACTCCACTTTCTCATTTGTTGAGCCTTTTTCTTTAGAACAATTCATATCGTTGCAGCTGTACATTTCAACTTTGGGCAGTATATCAGCAACTTTCAATAATGTCAATATTCTATTTGCTCTCCTAGGTTAGAAAATTGCCCTTCTTTTTTCTTCATTCTTTGAGCATTAGGCACCTGAGTTCCTTATGGCTGACTCTGCTTTCTACATCTTCACTTTGTATCTGATCTCCTCTTCCTTCACACCACTCCCTATATCATTGTTTAATTTGTTGTTTTAGGGATTATGCTCATCAGTTAAGTTAACTATGGCTTTAAGCCCTTCAGTTAAGCCAAGCCTATCAGTCACTTCCAAATTGCTCTCATTCAACCAAGTCAACAATCATCAATCAACAGACAGAATTTTTTTTAAGCCTCACCCCAGCCGCTATGCCGTCCAAGAAAAAAACCCAAGTAAATCAAGTAAATGATTCTGTTAACATTTGCTTTATATGCAACAACACTATTAATATACAAGAAGGATTTATAAAATGTAACTCTTGCAAAAAATCAGCTCAACATACCTGCCTTAACCTAAATAAACATGTCGCCACTTTTCTTCAAGATACTCCTTCATTCTACTATTTCTGACAATCCTGAACTCCCAAACCAGACTCCCTTGGCAATTTGTCCAATGTAATCCAATCAGCAGTCTCTAAAACTCAACAATCATACACAGAAAGCATGGAACCATGGCTTGCCTCCATAGAAAAAAACATCCAAGATCTGATACATGCTAAAACACCAAAACAAGTACCCTACACCACCCCACCACCACCACCACTTTATACTCCACCTAGGCCACCACAGCCTCTATCTCTAAACCCTACTACTGACATCGCCACCCTGATGCAAGATGCCATGGAACGGGGACAAAAACGCCATAACGCCATACTCTTTGGCCTAGAGGAAAATGGGGAAACCGATCTATCAAATATTCGTAGTATCATCCACAACCATCATCCTCAATCAATCGCCCCTGACGATATCTTAGCGGTTTCTAGAAGCGGCTCTGTACTAAAGTACAGTGATGGATCAATGGCACCCCGGTTGTGCAGAATAGTCTGCAAAAATGAAACTACCAAACAACAGTTCATCAAGACCATGAACTCCATCACCAGAAATAACGCAAAATACAACAAACTCAGATCCAGACCAGACCTAACACTACTCCAACGCATCCGATCTCGAGAACTATGGGCCGAACTCCGGAGACGATGTGACCAAGGTGAATCCAACTTCTACATTGACTACCGCTCTGATTGCATCAGGACCAAAGCTCAAAACCCTCCCTTCATCTCCAAACCCACTGTCCCTTCTCAACCATCCCACACTTCTCCACCCACCATCCCTCATCTACAAACGGACCCCCCCAGCACTTCAAGCAATGAATAGGATAGCACGCCTCTTACTACCTCATTTCAATCCAATTTCAACTCAACTCAATCCAATCTCACCCTTGATCACAAACTCAATCTCAAATGTAAACTACCGTATTTTTCGCTCTATAAGACGCACCTGCTGATAAGACGCACCTAGATTTTAGAGGAGGAAAATAGAAAAAAAATATTTTGAGCCAAAAAGGGGAGAGGAAGAGAGGAAGGAGTGAAAGAAGGGAGTGAAGCAAGAAATGGAGGGAGGAAAGGAAGGAAGGAAGGAAAGAAAGAAAGGGGGAAGGGACAGGAACAGAGAAAGGAAGCAAGGAAACTTATGAAAGGGGAGAGTAAGAGAGGAAGGACTGAAGGGAGGGAGGGAGGGAAGAAGGTAGGAAGGAGAAAGAAAAGAAGAAATAGAGGAAGGGAAGGTAAAAGAGAGAAGGAAAAAGAGCAAGAAAGAAAGAAAGAAAGAGAAAGAAAGAAAATGAAAGAGAAATAAAAATAGAGAGGGGGAATGAAAGAAATGGAATGAGGGAAGGAAGGAGAGAAAGCAAGAGAAAGAAAGAAAGCAAGAGAAAGAAAAAAGAATGAAAGAGCAAGAGAAAGAAAGAAAGAAAGGCAACTTCAAAGAAAGGCTCACTGAGCATCTCTCACTCTCTCTTTCTATCCCTCTTTCTTTCTTTCTCTTCCTTTCTCTCTCTCCTCTTCCTTTATTTCCTCTCTCTCCCTCCCTCTCTCTTTCTCTCCCCCCTCTCTCCCTCTTTCCCTCTCTCTTTCCCTCTCTCCCTCTCTTGCTATCTCTCCCCCCTCTCCCACTCTCTTTCTCCCTCCCCCTCTCTTTCTCTCTCTCCCCCTCTCTCTTTCTCTCTCTCTCCCCCTCTTTCTCTCTCTTCTTCTCACTTTCTCTCTCTTGTTTTCTTTCTGTCTCTTTCTGTCCCGGGCTCTCAGCAAGGGGGTTGCAGGAGAGGCGGGGCCGGCGAAGGTGATATTCAATGTCGGGGGTGCTCGGGCGGTTGCGCACGCTCCCTATCTCCCTGCTAGCCCACTCGGAATATTCAAAATAAGAAAAACCTTCGCCGGCAAAGGCTTTTCTTATTTTGAATATTCCGAGTGGGCTAGCAGGGAGATAGGGAGCGCGCGCAACCGCCCGTGCGCCCCCGACGTTGAAGACCTCCGCTGAGAAAAACCTTTGCCGGCATTTCCTCTCGGCGTCAAGGAGGCGCAGCGGCGGGCGGAGAGAGGGAGGGGGGGGCAGCGGCATCCCTCCTGGCCTTGGCGGGCCGCCCGACCCTCCCCACCTCCTGCAAATGCGGCGGGCGGCGGGGGGAGAGCGAGGAGCCGGTTCTGGCGGGTGCGGGGCTTGGCTGGCTGGCTGGCTGGCGGGGGGAGCGCCGCTGGTGGTGCGGAGGGAGACCCTCCTCTGGGAGGGAGGGGGCCAGGCAGCAGCTAGCCAGCCAGCCGGCGGGATGGCGCTTCCGAGTTTGCAGCCTCCCCCCCCCCCCTGCCTGCATCTTCGCTCCATAAGACGGGGCTGATTTTTCTTCCTACTTTGGGAGGAAAAAAACTGCGTCTTATGGAGCGAAAAATACGGTAATCAATGCAAGAAGCATAATCAACAAGTCTGAATTCCTCATCCTACTTGACACAAACATATTTGACTTAATCTTTGTTTGTGAAACATGGCTGAATTCTTCCTATCCTGACTCCATCAACACACAAAGTAACTACCTGGTCTTCCGGTCTGACCGCGAATCCCGCAGAGGGGGTGGTGTAGCCATATTCTACAAAAGCTCACTCAATCTAAAAAACATTCAAGTTGCACAAGATCTTATCCTCCCTGAAAGCCTAGTTTGTGACCTTTCCCTCAATACTACACTCCGTTTCCTACTGTGCTACAGAGCTCCAAACTACGACATTACCCATGCAACTAAACTAACCTCCCTCCTAACTTGGGCAACCTCCTGCCCCCATCCCATTATCTTCCTTGGTGACCTCAACCTACCACACATCAACTGGTCACTAAACGAATGCTCCACTGAACCTATACATACCGCCATCTATAACACCGTCACCAGCCTAGGACTAGAACAATTAGTATCAAACAACACCAGACTCAACAACTGTCTCGACCTCATATTCTGCAACAGCAAAAGTGCTATCTATGGACTGCACACAAAAGAACCCTTCTCCAACAGTGACCACAGTACGATCAACTTCAACCTCAACCTACATCATCTAAACACTCACCAGAAGAATGTGCCGCCTAAGTACAATTTCAGGAAAGCCAACTATGATCTCATAGATGCCAATCTCTCAGTCCTTAACTGGCAATCCTTGTTCTCTAACTGCATCACCACTGATGATCACTACAATATGTTTTTACTCCAAATCAAAAGGCTTATCGAACTACATGTGCCACTCACTTCTTCCAGAGGTAAACGAAAAAATAACATACCTGTCTCGATAAAGAAACTACAAACCAAAAAAAAAATCCCTCTGGCGTAGAAACAAAAAAAGCCCAGGAACCAACTTTAAAGTCCGCTACAAAAGCATATGCCAAAGAATAAGAGCAGAATGCCTCAACTATCACAGCAAACAAGAGGAAAGCCTCCTTCGCACCAAGTCTAACCGTGCTTTCTATAACTTTGTCAACAACAAACTCAATGACTCCAGACCTATTCCACCACTCGTAGGACCCAATAACAAAGAATACCATGATGACCAATCCAAAGCCAACCTCTTCAACTCTTTTTTTGGCTCTGTTTTTGTTAACAGCAATGGCTCTCCTCCCATCTTCGCAAATCGCACCTCAAACCCACTAAAAAACCTAACCCAAATCTTCTTCACTGTAGACAGTGTAGAAAAAGCAATCCGAGACCTCAAACCTTCCCTATCTACTGGACCAGACGGTCTCTGTGCATAATTCCTAAGGAAACTTTCTTCTGCTCTTGCTGAACCCCTAAGCATTATCTTCCAAAAATCCTTCAGGACCAGCACGCTCCCCAAGCTGTGGTCAAAAGCAATAATCATCCCCATCTTCAAAAAAGGAGACCCTTCACTAGTGGACAACTACAGACCAATATCTCTCTGTTGCGTCCCTTGTAAAATCATGGAATCAATTATAAATCGATCAATCACCCTCTACTTAGAATCTAATAACCTACTCTCAAACAAACAATTTGGATTCAGAAAGAAATTATCCTGCAACCTACAGCTACTTCACTGCAAAAACATTTGGACTACCCTCCTCGACCAAGGAAAATCCATTGATGCAATTTATATAGACTTTTGCAAATGGGGAAGGAATGGGGATTTTGTAGTATCCTTCTCCCAAGAATGGAGAGGGAATGGAGATTTTGCAGTATCCTTTCGCTGGAGTGATCTGGGAATGGAGATTTTCCAATATCCTTTCCCCAGGAGTGAGGAGGGAATGGGAATTTTGCAGTATCTTTTGCCCTGTCATGCCCACCAAGCCATGCCCACAGAACTGGTAGGGAAAAAATTTGAATTTCACTCCTGAGTATACTTATGGAAATGTCTTCCCCCCCCCTTTTATATTAACCCGTATGCATTAAAGATGACTTTCATCTCTATAGTTTTCTACATTTCTATAAAGGTATCATGATTTCTTATTATAATGTAACTCAAGTTCCTCATTTGCTGAGCCTTTTTCTTTCGAACAATTTATATCATTACGAAAATAGACTAACTATCCTGGATCTTGAAAGCTTAGAACTGCGACGCCTAAAACACGATTTAAGTATTGCCCACAAGATCATATGCTGCAACGTCCTTCCAGTCAATGACTACTTCAGCTTCAACAGCAACAACACAAGAGCACGCAACAGATTCAAACTTAACATCAACCGCTCCAAACTTGACTGTGAAAAATATGACTTTAACAATCGAGTTGTTGAAGCGTGGAACTCATTGCCAGACTCAGTGGTGTCAGCCCCCAGCCCCAAACACTTCTCCCTAAGACTCTCCACGATTGACCTCTCCAAGTTCCTAAGAGGCCAGTAAGGGGCGTACATAAGTGCACTGATGTGCCTATCATCCCCTGTCCAATCTTCTTTCCTTATCTCATATATCATACATTTTCTCTCCTCCAACCTCTCTTTTTTCTTACTTTCTATCATTATATATATTACTTAATGTCTATTCTCCTTCATATGTATTGTATATTGGACAAAGAATAAATAATAAATAATAATAATAATCATTGCAGCTGTACATTCCAACTGTGGGCAGTATATCAGCAACTTTCAATAATGTCAATATTCTATTTGCTCTCCTAGGTTAGAAAGTTTCCCTTCTTTTTTCTTCATACTTTGAGCATTAGGCACCTGAGTTCCTTATGGCTGACTCTGCTTTCTACATCTTCATTTTGTATCTGATCTCCTCTTTTTCACATCACTCCCTATATCATTGTTTGATTCGTTGTTTTAGGGATTATGCTCATCAGTTAAGTTAACATTGGCTTTAAGCCCTTCAGTTAAGCCAAGCCAATCATTTTCCAAACCGGTTTTCTCAATTTGCATAAGGAGAAATCTATTCTCTGCCAGAAGTCCTTCATGTACTCATTTCCAATGACCTAAGTGCCAGCATTGCAAAAAAAAGCAATAAGAGTCACAAACTTAATTCTACGCAGCTTCTTCTCTAGAAACACCGAGCTACTAACCAGAGCATAACAAAACATTTGTCAGACCAATTCTTGAATACAGCCCACCTGTATGAAATTCACACTGCATAACAGACATTAATACAATTGGAGGAGTCCAGAAATACTTCACAAGAAGAGTCCTCCACTTCTCCTCACGCAACAAACTACCTTACTCCTCCAGACTTCAATTACAGTGATACCTCGTCTTACAAACGCCTCATCATACAAACTTTTCAAGATACAAACCCGGTGTTTAAGATTTTTTTGCCTCTTCTTACAAACTATTTTCACCTTACAAACCCACCGCTGCCGCTGGGATGCCCCGCCTCCGGACTTCCATTGCCAGCGAAGCACCCATTTTTGCGCTGCTGGGATTCCCCTGAGGCTCCCCTCTATGGGAAACCCCACCTCCAGACTTCCATGTTTTTGTGATGCTGCAGGGGAATCCCAGCAGCACAAAAACGGGCGCTTCGCTGGCAATGGAAGTCCGGAGGTAGGGTTTCCCAGCGAGGGGAGTCTCAGTGAATTCGCAGCATCGCAAAAGCACAGAGGTCCGGAGGTGGGGTTTCGAAGCGCTCATTTTTGCAATGCTGGGATTCCCCTGCAGCATTGCAAAAACACAGAAGTCCGGAGGTGGGGTTTCCCATGGAGGGGAGCTTCAGGAGAATCCCAGCAGCAGAAAAACGGGCACTTCAGCTGGCAAAAGGGGTGAATTTTGAGCTTGCACGCATTAATCGCTTTTCCATTGATTCCTATGGGAAACACTGTTTCATCTTACAAACTTTTCACCTTAAGAACCTCATCCCAGAACCAATTAAGTTTGTAAGACAAGGTATCACTGTACTATGTTTAGAAAATTTACAGCTATGCCGCCTCCGAACTGATTTAACTGTTATGAACTGTTGTTCATAAAATCATACATCACAATGTACTCCCTGTTGCTGTGATATCAGTCCAGCATTTATAACCTTTATAAAAATTTACAGCATTGCTTTGTGATTAGTGGGGGGGAAATCATTGATTTTCAGTTATATTGACATTCAGACTTTGGGCCTCATAAATTTATGAACTCACTTTATAGCCAGTGTAAACAAAGATTATAATCAGAACCAAAGAATCATTCAGTTCACCAAAAGACAAATGTTATAGATACAGCCACAGAGAAGAGGGGGTCAAATTATTCTACAAAGCACCAAAGGGAATAGAATAGAATAGAATTTTTATTGGCCAAATGTGATTGGACACACAAGGAATTTGTCTTGGTGCACATGCTCTCAGTGTACATAAAAGAAAAAGATACATTTGTCAAGAATCATGTGGTACAACACTTAATGATTGTCATAGGGGTCAAATAAGCAATGAAGAAACAATCAATATTAATAAAGATCTTAGGATACAAGCAACAAGTTACAGTCATACAGTCCTAAGTGGGAGGAAAAGGATGATAGGAATGATGAGAAAAACTAGTAGTAATAGAAGTGCAGATTTAGTAAAAAAAGTCTTGACAGTGTTGAGGGAATTATTGGTTTAGTAAAGTGATGGCGTTCGGGAGAAAACTGTTCTTGTGTCTAGTTGTCTTGATGTGCAGTGCTCTGTAGTGACATTTTGAGAGCAGGAGTTGAAACAGTTTGTGTCCAGGATGCGAGGGGTCAGTAAATATTTTCCCCGCCCTCTTTTTGACTTGTGCAATATACAGGTCCTCAATGGAAAGCAGGTTGGCAGCAATTGTTTTTTCTGCAGTTCTGATTATCCTCTGAAGTCTGTGTTGGTCTTGTTGGGTTGCAGCACCAAACCAGACAGTTATAGAGGTGCAGATGACAGACTCAATGATTCCTCTGTAGAACTGTATCAGCAGCTCCTTGGGCAGTTTGAGCTTCCTGAGCTGGCTCAGAAAGAACATTCTTTGTTGTGCTTTTTTGATGATGTTTCAAAATCATACATCACAATGTACAGTACTCCCTTTTAGCGACTACTTCACCTTTAACAACAACAACACAAGAGCATGCAAGAGATACAAACTAAACGTAAATCGCTCCAAACTAGACTGCAGAAAATACGATTTCAGCAATAGAGTGGTCAACGCCTGGAATTCACTACCGGACTCTGTTGTTTCTTCCCCCAATCCCAAAATCTTCATCCTTACATTATCTACAATAGACCTCTCCCCTTTTCTAAGAGGTCTGTAAGGGGCATGCATAAGTGCACCGTTGTGCCTACTGTTCCTGTCCTAATGTCTTTTTTATCTTTTCTATCTCTATACTTATATTATGTTAAACATACAATACTATATTTGTATGGCAAATGGACCGGGACTCATTGCTCACAGTCACTCATGCCCTTATCACCTCGAGGTTCGACTACTGTAATGCTCTCTACATGGGGCTACCTTTGAAAAGTGTTCGGAAACTTCAGATCGTGCAGAACGCAGCTGCGACAGCAGTCATGGGCTTACCTAGGTATGCCCATGTTTCACCATCACTCCGCAGTCCGCATTGGCTGCCGATCAATTTCCTGTCACAATTCAAAGTGTTGGTTATGACCTTTAAAGCCCTTCATGGCATTGGGCCAGAATATCTCCGAGACCGCCTCCTGCCGCACGAATCCCAGCGACCGATTAGGTCCCACAGAGTGGGCCTTCTCTGGGTCCGGTCAACTAAACAATGTCGGTTGGCGGGCCCCAGGGGAAGAGCCTTCTCTGTGGCGGCACCGGCTCTCTGGAACCAACTCCCCCCGGAGATTAGAACTGCCCCTACTCTTCCTGCCTTCCGTAAGCTCCTCAAAACCCACCTTTGCCGTCAGGCATGGGGGAATTGAATCATCTCCCCCCAGGCATGTTTAATTTATACATGGTATGCTTGTGTGTGTGTCTGTTAGTATATGGGGGTGTTTTTTTTTAAAGCTTTAAATATTTTAACTGATTGGATTATTTATGATTTGTATTACTTGCTGTGAGCCGCCCCGACTCTTCGGAGAGGGGCGGCATACAAATCCTTGAATGAATGAATGAATGAATGAATGAATGTAGTTAATATAGACCAGTGATGGAGGACCTATGGCATGGGTGCCACAGGTGGCAAGCGGAACTGGCACACGAGCCATTGCCTTAACTCATCTCTAACCTGCATGTATGTGCCAGCCAGCTGATTTTTGGCTCACACAGAGGCTCCAGGAGGGCGTCTCTGTCTTCCAGAGAGCATCCAGAGGGATGGGGGAGAATGTTTTTACCCTCCCCCAACTCCTGGGAAGCCTTTGGAGCATGGGGAGAATGGGGGGCATGGGGAGAACAAAACATGAGCCTACTGGGCTCACCAGAAGTTGGGAAGGAGGCCGTTTCTGGCCTCCAGAGGGCCTCCAGGGGGTGGGGGAAGCTGTTTTTGCCCTCCCCAGATATTGAATTATGGGTGTGGGCACTCGCGCACGCATGATAGCGCATGCTCACTCTCTTTCGGCACCTGAGGAAAGAAAGGTTAGCCATCAGTGATATAGACTATGGTTGAGAACTTTGAGGTTCTCTGGATGGCACCATCACTAAGCTAGTGGTTTTTTTTGCCTCTGTACAAATCGATGGTGAGACCACACTTGGAGTACTGTGTACAGTTCTGGTCACCGCACATCAAGAAGGATATAATGGAACTGGAAAAGGTGCAAAAAAGGGCAACAAGAATGATCAAGGAAAGGGAGCACCTGCCTTATGATACCAGGTTGCAACGCCTTGGTCTCTTCAGCCTTGAAAGATGGCGTTTAAGAGGTGACTTGATCAAAGTGTATAAAATCATGCATGGGATAGAAAAGGTGGATAGAGAAAAAATATTGTCTCACTCACACAATACTAGGAGGAAGGAGCACTCCCTAAAGCTCATAGGTAAGAAAGTGAGGACAAATAAAAGGATATATTTCTTCACCCAGAGGGTCGTTGATTTATGGAATTTACTTCCAGAAGAGGTTGTGAACGCTGTCAGCCTTGGTAGCTTCAAAGCAGGATTAGACAGATTCATGGATGCCAAGTGTATCGGTGGTTATTGAAACGGATGTCCATGTGCCGCCTCTATGTTGGTTGAGGCAGGCAGGATTGCCTTGGGTACCATTTGTTGGGGGTCAAGGGAAAAGGGAGAGTCTTGCCTTCTCTTTCTGCTCAAGATCCCCATGGACAATTGGTGGGCCACTGTGTGACACAGAATGCTGGACTTGATGGGCTTTGGCCTGATTCAGCATGGCTCTTCTTATGTTCTTAGTTTAAGGTTCTCATGGCACCATCCCTTAAGCTAATGGCTTACTTCTAAAATCTCCTATTTCTTCATTCATACAGTTATTAATTTTTTTGGTTTTTTTATTAAAATCTTTCCAATACTGTATCCTCTGGGTTCCTTCCCTTTAAAACAATGATCCTACTCCCTCTGGTAGTTAGCATTGAAATGATACTTTAAATTTAATTTAAATTTAACACTTAGGCCCTGTCTAATGAGTAGTGCCGAAATAAGATTTAAATGCAAATCAGGTCAGCCACAGGATAAGTTTGTAATCTACACGGGGAAGACAAGAAATAGAAATCTTTTGCTCCAGAATCATACAGTCTTCTGTCAAAGATTACTCTTTTCCTCATGAGGAAACTAGCGTGAGATATACATTCATATTTAGTGCTAGCCCAAATTCTGCATTTCTTAAGCCTTGACCTATGCCCCACATATATAGTTATGCTTGACATTTAGAGTACAAAAGTACATTTTGTGTTTATAATCTATGCCTTGCATCTGGTAGAACATAGCTGTGCTACAGGAAAAGGACATGGCTTTGATAGTGCAGAGATAGATCTGACACCTGCTCTCAAGGCACATAGCTTCATGCATGAACCCACATACTAACTGCAAGTTGTACATCCTGCACCTTCTACATTGTATAACCCCTTTTTTTACTTTCTGTATAAGGAAACGTTGACAACTAGTATCTGATTGGCTGATATTGTGTGTTTTTTGTACTCCTTTGGAAATGTATAAAGAGCCCTGAAAAACAATCCACATTGTTCAGACATTGCTTTTATATCTTCTGAACCTGATGCATGCATCAAATAAACCTGAGTTAAGCAATTTCCTTGTGGTCTCCATTCCCTTGATGGCAACTGAGTTTTGCCGCAACATTTCTGGTGGCCCGTACGGGGAATCGAGGGGCCCTGAGGCCCTCTGGATGCCCACCGTGGTGTTAGTTGCCCTGTGATGTGAGAGAGGAATTGTCCAGGCGCCATCGGAGATTTTATCCGAGGACCTTCCGGCTGACACGGGGGCGGCGGCACCACCGGTTTGTATTCCAAGAACCATCGAGTGGGAGATCAAAGACCAGGACATCTGTTCGCCGGCTGGAAGAGTAACCGAGTCTCCAAGATAAAACGCAAGTCCTCAGTTATAGGCACTTTTTAGAGACTGGTGCGAGTCTATCTCTCCCTGCAGTAAGGGACAGAGGCAAAGAATGATCACCTTCGTTTTGGCTCGTTATTGGGTAAAGGGCTCCAAAGAATCATTCAGTTCTCCAAAAGAGAAATGTTATAGATACAGCCACAGAGAAGAGGGGGTCAAATTATTCTACAAAGCACCAAAGGAAAGGATGAGAAACAATGGTTAGAAAGTGTTCTTTCGAGCTCTCTGGTAGAATCCTCCCAAAAATGCACAGATACAATTTCAGACACACACACGTTTGAAAATTCAAAACAATGTTCTTTATACCGAAAATGCAAATAAACAGAGCACTCTTTTTGTATAGCAAAGAGCACTTGTCTCCAAACAAATTGGTAATTTGTACAAGTCCCTTATCAGTTCTGTGATACTTAGCTTGCAGCTGTGAGGCAATTCAAAGTCCTTCTTTCACAAAGTGAAACACACTTTGCTCTGGTTTAGTTTCAAAGTGGGAAAAAATCAGCACACAAAAGGTCAAAGTCAGTAAAGCAGTCACGAAACACAACGATCAGATAATCCTCCGCAATGGCCAAACCCACAGGCTGCTATTTATAGCAGCCTCACTAATTACCACAGCCCCACCCAACCACAGGTGGCATCATTTTCTTTGATAATAATCTCTCAGTTGTTGTTGCCTATGCATCGCTCTCCACATGCGTGGCTGTATCATTAACTCTTGTTCTGAATCCAAGGAGGAGCTAGATAATTGATCTCCTTCTGAGCTGTCTGCCACACTCTCCTCCTCCCTGTCACTCATGTCTTCTTGGTCAGAGGAGCCTTCATCAGCAGATTCCATGGGGGGGGGCAAAACAGGCCTGCAGCATGTGGATGTCTCCCCCACATCCAGTCCTTGGGGCAGGAGCTGGGCCAGAGCTAACCACAACAGAAAGTAATAAGCGAGAGAAGCAACCTTCATATCTTTACATACCTCCAATATATACTTGACAAAACAAACAAATAAATAAATTAAATAAATAAACATGTTCTGCTACTTGTGCAGTGGGCTACACCGGAAGACCTCAACGGTCCCTTCTTGTTCTGTTCTGCTCTATTCTATTAGTCTATTCTTATTATCCGCAGTTGATATAAAGAGTAGACAGTAAATTCTAACTTGTGGTCTCATAATACCACTTCACAGATTATGGTCTTCAAGTTTCTTATCTGTTATTCCCTGAGAAAAGCCTTTAAAGAATTTCACTTTCAAACAAGGCTAACAGCCTTTTTGGATGGAAAACACAAGAGGATTACCAACTACACACTTTTTACGCACTTGCAATAACTTATAGGTGGAAGATTTGACCCATTACTCATTACACATTGCAAACTTTAGGAGGAATTTGGTGTTCATTCATGATAGCCTGCTTAATCCAATTGAAACCATCTAAATTAGAAAAATTGTTTTCTATTGTTTGGCGAAGACAAACATGTAACAAAACATTTGCATTGTTTGCAATGGCTGCAAGGAAGCTACAAAACTACATCCTGACAAATAATGCAAATACAAATAATGTATTCAATTGATATGATTGCTATAATTTTATATGCCTTTTGCTAATGGTTTTGCTTATTTTGCTCTATTATGCTTGTTTGCTAAGGCTGCAAATAAACATTTAAATACAAATATGTAGCAGCCTGCACATTTCTGTGCTTGTTTGATAAACTATCGATCAAAGAGGCCAAAAGAGAGGAGGGAATATAGTCTATAAATACACACACACACACGAACACACACACTGGTGAATCTCCCCATGATTATTTGTGCTACAGTTTGGTGCGACTACCATGATCACTGGGGAACAATTTGTAACACAATTTCTGTAGAGTTTGATTTTTGAGCTTTTTAATAGTTAATTAGGCATGCTAGTTTCAAAACTGTAATTAGTTTTCTTCTACCATGTCAAGTTTTTTCTCTACCCCTTATATATATATAATATAGTTAATTAGGCGACATGAGCATCAAATTGCATAGCCATCTTGCTAACTTTCCAGAAAATCTGGGTGCAGTCAGTGATGAGCAGAATGAGCGATTCTACCAAGGTTTGAAGGTCATGGAGGCACAGTATCAAAGTAGATGGGATGTACATAGGATGGCTGCCTATTGTAGCATCAAGCGAGAATGTCCACAGACTAAACAGTCCAGAAAAAGCTAAAAGTGAAAAAAATTACCTTAATATGTATAATTGTTTGATTTAAAAAAATTGTATGAACACAATTTAACTTGTAGTAACTATTGTAGCCTTTGTATGAATAAAATTATTCTTTGTAAACAGTATATTCGTAAAGTTTTTACACTTTACTTTCCCTTATATCAGTGTTTTTCAACCAGTGTGCCGCGGCACACTAGTGTGCCGCGAGACATGGTCAGGTGTGCCGCGAAGCTCAGAAAGAAAGCAAGAGAGAGAGAAAGCAAGAGAGAAAGAAAGCAAGAGAGAGAGAAAGCAAGAGAGAAAGAAAGCAAGGGAGAGAAAGAAAGAAAGAGAGAGAAAGAGCGCGAGAGAAAGAGAACAAGAGAGAGAGCAAGAGAGAGCAAGAAAACAAGAGAGAGAGAGAAAGAGAGGGAGGTAAGGAGGGAGAGAGAAAGATATAGAGGGAGGGAGGGAGGAAGAGAGAAAGAGCAAAATAGGAAGGAAGGAAGATAAAGAAAGAGGGATGGAGAGAAAGAAAGAGGGAGGAAGGGAGAGAAAGAGGGAGGGAGAAAGAAACAGCAAAGGGGAGGAAGAGAGAGAGATAATTTTTTTGCCCAAACTTTTTTTAGCCCCCCCCCCCCCCCGCTCAATGTGCCCCAGAGTTTCATAAATGTAAAAAATGTGCCGCGGCTCAAAAAAGGTTGAAAATCACTGCCTTATATGCACAATTTGTATGACTTTTGAGGGTATCCTGTAGCTTAAAAAGTTGACGTGATAGACAAAACCAGAATATCTCCGAGACCGCCTTTTGCTGCACGAATCCCAGCGACCAATTAAGTCCCACAGAGTGGGCCTTCTCCGGGTCCCGTCAACTAAACAATGTCGGTTGGCAGGCCCCAGGGAAAGAGCCTTCTCTGTGGTGGCCCCGACTCTCTGGAACCTGCTCCCCCCAGAGATTAGAACTGCCCCTACCCTCCTTACCTTTCGTAAACTCCTCAAAACCCACCTTTGTCGTCAGGCATGGGGGAATTGAAATATCTCACCCGGGCCTATACAATTTATGTATGGTATGTTTGTATGTATGTCTGCTTAATAATGGGGTTTTTAAAAATATTTTAAATTGTAAATCATTAGATTTGTTATGAACTGTTTTATTGTGTTGTGAGCCGCCCCGAGTCTACCGAGAGGGGCGGCATACAAATCTAATAAATAATAATATAATAATAATAATAATTTTTGGATCCAGAGGCCAAAAGTTAATTGAAATCCAGTCACAGATTTAAGACAATGAAATTGCTCTTCCCCAGTGATTTGTGCTTCAGTTTGCTGAACAATTGTATTGACCTGAGACTTTAGAAAAAGTGCAAAGAGCAACAAAGATGATTAGGGGACTGGAGGCTAAAACATATGTAGAACACTTGCAGGAACTGGGCATGGCTAGTTTAATGAAAAGAAGAATCAGGGGAGACATGATAGCAGTATTCCAATATCTCAGTGGTAGCCACACAGAAGAGGGAGTCAACCTATTCTCTAGAGCAGTGTTTCCCAACCTTGGCCACTTGAAGATATCTGGATTTCAAATCCCAGAATTCCCCAGCCAGCATTCGCTGGACCCTGTCCTACCAGACGGACTCGGATGTCTTCGTCCCCTATAGGTACCTCAGGATAGAACAATAAACAATGGGTGCAAACTAAACAAGGAGAGAAGTAAATTAGAACTAAGGAGAAATTTCCTGAGGGTCAGAATGGTTGATCAGTGGAACAGCTTGCCTCCAGAAGTTGTGTATGCTCTAACACTGGAAGTTTTTAAGCAGATGTTGGCTAACCATCTGTCTGAAGTGGTGCAGGTTTCCTGCCTAAGCAGAGGGTCGTCGTCTTCTTCTTCTTCTTCTTCCTCCTCCTCCTCTTCTCCTCCTTCTATTTCTCCTCCTCACCATCATCATCATTATTTCTGTGACCAGAGGCCAAAAGAGAGAAAAAATAGTCCATACATAACACACACATACACACACACACCACCCCATGATTATTAAACCAAGCAATGTTAACTTATCAATTAAATTAATTGATAACTATTTTTAAAAACCCTCTGAAATACCCCTGATTTATTTTTCTTGTGCCTTGGTTGTGTAAATGTGACAACCCAACCATGCTGCGTGGAAACTCAAGTCAATCCGTGGAAGTCAACTTCTAAACCACTTGTCCAGATTCTGGATGGTCTTGGGCTGTCTCCCCACCTTTCTGATGACCTTACAAAGCTCGCAACAATGTTCGGTCCAAAAGGACGACCTCCTCACATCATACTGTTTCCTCCAGGTGAAATGCCTTCGGTACAGGTTCTTGTTCTTATCTAGGAATTTCAGGTAAATGGCCAACTCCATGGGGTCAGAGAAGTCATCGACGTGGACGAAGGCGTCGGAAGGGATGAACCGTTCGTAGTTGGCCCTTGGGGGACCCAAGACGACGGGGACAGCCCATGACTCCAAGGCATTCCTCCACAATTTCTCCGTGATGTAGTCCTGATGCTGGGAGTTTTCGAAAGCCAAATAAAACTTGTATTCCGAGACGGTCTTCACCACTTTGTCCTCTTTGAGCGACAGTCCACAAGCACCATAAACGTCAATGGGGAGGTATTTTTTCAGCTGGTGGTAATAACGGACCCTGGCGTGGCCTTCATCCCAGTTGCTGATCACCCAGGCCACCAGCTTGGTCTTCTTGGGCAAAGGGAGATGGACCAGGGGCTCAGGGCGAAGCCTGAGGTACCCATAGGGGACGAAGACATCCGAGTCCGTCCGGTAGGACAAGGTCCAGTTGAATAGGCCGGCCAGGCCTCGCAGGCCTTTGATATAGCTGGGCGACTCCATGTTCATCCAGATCCAACGCTGGTCCGGAGGCCAATGCCGGAGCTGCCGGCCGAGGCGATAACCCTGCAGTTCCCGCTGATGGAAGACGACGGCGTGCGCCTCAGACTGTAGGCCTCGGTCGGTGGAGACGCGGCAGGCGCTGACGTTGAATTGCCCGCAGCCGCCGGAGTGGCCGGGGAGGCCAAAGGGCTCCCACCACATCAGCACCGTCACCGCCTCGGGGCCTTTCTCCTCCCGCGGGACGTCTTCAAGCGCCGCAGATTCCCTCACGCTGCCGGCTATCTTCCCGCCGAGCAAGGCGCAGCAGGCCAAGCAGGCCGCCAGGACGGCCCACTGCCGCCCGCCCGGGGCTTCCCACGAGCCTCGGCGGGCGCGCGGCTGCTCCGAAGCCGGCTTGGGGGCTTCCATGAATTGGCAGCTGGTCTTCGGCTCAAAGAGCCCAAGCCATAGTTTGGTGGCCCGCGACAGCGGTGGCGACTGAGGGGGAAAGCCTCGCGCGGGGGGGCCCAGGCCAGAGTCCCCCGTCCAAGTCATAAAGGGGTAAGGTTATAACATCAACTATTGTCACAGGGGTGCCTGACTTTATTTGGGGACGGAAGAAAAAAAAATGCAACAGCTTTTGGATATCTGCTTTTTTCATTTTGCCATATTTTTAATTGATTTAAAAAAACAACAACAATTGCTGCCAACCTGCCTTCCATTGAGGCGTTGTATACTGCACGAGTCAAAAAGAGGCCTGTGAAAATACACTGTTCAAAAAAAAAATAAAGAGAACACTTAAACAACAGAATATAACTACAAGTAAATCAAATTTCTTGATTGACAATTAATTTCACATGCTACTATGCAAATGGAATAGTTGTGCAAATGAAATATTCAACGAGAATATTTCATTCATTCAGATATAGATTATTATTTGAGTGTTCCTTTTATTTATTTTTAACAATATATTTTGAGCAATACCCTTGCATTCTGGACATAAACTGTTTCAATGCCTACCCTCAAACATCAAGACTACTAGACACAAGAACAGTTTCCCCCCCCTCTGAACGCCATCACTCTGCTAACAAATAATTCCCTCAACGCTGTCAAACTGTTTACTAAGTCTGCACTACTATTACTACTAAGTTTTTCTCATCATTCCTATCACCCATTTCCTCCCACTTATGACTGCATGACTGTAACTTTGTATTGTATCCTTAATATTTTTATTAATATTGTTTCTTCATTGCTGTTTTACCCCTATGACAAATGAATGTCATGATTCATGATTCTTGACAAATGTATATTTTCTTCTATGCACACTGAGGGCATATGTACCAATGACAAATTCCTTGTGTGTCCAATCACACTTGGCCAATAAAGAATTCTATTTTATTCTATTCCATTCCATTCCAATATTTACATCTTAATATTTTCAGGTGGGTCGACATCCACCTGGTCGATATCTGCTTTTTCATTAGGTACCAAAAGTCAAAAAGTACCAAAAAGTGCCAAAAGTAAATATTTGATAAGGGTGATTAGGTGATTCATTAGGTATCAAAAGTAAAAAAGTACCAAAAAGGGCCAAAAGTAAATAAGGATGATTAGATAATTCATTAGGTACCAAAAGTAAAAAAGTACCAAAAAGGGCCAAAAGTAAATAATAAGGATGATTAGATAATTCATTAGGTATCAAAAGTAAAAAAGTACCAAAAAGGGCCAAACCCTCTGGAACAGCTCCCCCCAGAGATCAGAATTGCCCCCACCCTCGTTGCCTTTCATAAGCTCCTTAAAACCCACCTCTGTCGTCAGGCATGGGGGAATTGAGATATTCCTTTCCCCCTAGGCCTATACAATATATGCATGGTATATTTGTGTGTATGTCTGGTTTTTTAATTATTTTAAAAATTAGATCTGTCATATGCTGTTTTATTATTGTTGCTAGCTGCCCGAGTCTATGGAGAGGGGCGGCATACAAATCTGATAGATAGATAGATAGATAGATAGATAGATAGATAGATAGATAGATAGATAGATAACACTGATTGACAATAAGTGCATAAGTACAGCAGAGTGCCTCCAGTCCCCTGTCCAAATGTCACTTTATGTTTTACTTGCATCATGGTTACGGTATGTATTCCATTATTTTAATGTTCATTCTCTTCTCTATTATCCCATTATATTATTATGCTTTTCTATTGCTATTTCTACTCATTATGTACTAGACAAAACAAATTAAAAAAAAAATCACATGCTGTTGTGCACATTCAACTTTGTACAGAACAAAGTATTCAATGAGAATATTTCATTCAGATCTAGGATGTGTCATTTGAGTGTTCCCTTTATTTTTTTGAGCAGCATAGTTAGTGCTCTGGGGTAGAAGCTGTTTTTCAGCCTATTTGTCCTTGTCTTCATTTTCCTGTACTGGCTGCCAAAGTGATAGTTCAAAAAAAGGGTGCCCAGGATGAGATAGATCTTTAAGAATGTTTTGAACTTTCTTAAGGCAGTGGGAACTATAAAGCCCTTTCAAGTAGTGGGAGGGCAACCATTGATCCTCTGGGCAATGATGTTAACCCTCTGGAAGTCTGTCCCATCTGCCACTGTGCAATTGGCAAACTAGGCACAGGTGCAGTAAGTTTAGATTAGGTTGAATGTGCTGTTTTAATACTGTTTTAATCTACTGCTTTTTGGCATAAGCATTAGATTCTCCCATAATAGTCAGCATATCAGGCAGCAAAACAATTGTTTATTTACAATATTTTTATTTACATTCACTTATTGTACCCTGCTTCAATATTTCTAATAATAGAAAGTGGTGTAGCATACAGTCATATGAAAGAAATAACGAATGTTTGTATGTTGAAATATTTCAGTACTTGCCACAGAATTTGAATTTCTGTAGAACATTTGTGTTGATTTTTTAGCAATTGTTTTCGCCAATTCCAACCCTTCCATTTATAAGTATGAATTGTTGGCAAGTCCTGTACCAAACTATGAGTTGGGGACAAAATCTCTTTTGTAGTAATTTGAAGACCAAAAAATGTGTCATGAAGCAATCACAAAGAAATAAGGAATTATTTACTATTTGTTGTTTTGTGTGTGTGCATATATATAGATATATATACACAAATATATATGACAGTCTTGGCATATTCGGGTTTCTTCCCGTGTAGGATTTGGAAATTTCTGGCGACGTTTCGACAAGGTCTGCGGAGAGGGGCAGCATACAAATCCAATAAATAAATAAATAAAATAAAATAAGGTCCCACTCATCATCTTCAGGCTGGTGCTTCTGTCCTTGTTCTAGGGCAAACACGGACAGAAGCACCAGCCTGAAGATGACGAGTGGGACCTCGTCGAAACGTCGCCAGAAATTTCCAAATCCTACATGGGAAGAAACCCAAATATGCCAAGACCATCATACCTGTACCTGTGAAAATCTACGAAAACAAATATATATATACCGGTATATATATATATCTTTTGTTCTAATATGAGGACAAAAATATGTAGTAAAGCACTCATGAAGAAATAAGGGATTATTTACTGTTTGTTTTTATGTATGTGCATATGTATACATTATACACACACATATATATATATATGCTTGCCCTTTTAGAATAATTGTCTCC
Source organism: Erythrolamprus reginae (assembly GCF_031021105.1). Lineage (NCBI taxonomy): Eukaryota > Metazoa > Chordata > Lepidosauria > Squamata > Dipsadidae > Erythrolamprus > Erythrolamprus reginae. The sequence continues at coordinate 12,683,690 of NC_091953.1, read as the reverse complement.
CCACCCACAAAACAGTTTCTAAGTTATTATATTTCAAGACACATCAAAATACATACAAAATTATAAACTTGGTTTAGAAAGATAACAATAAATACAACATGCATTGCTACTCTGGGTTTGTTAAAAACACAGTTGTGAGATGTTATGAATAAATGAAATACATACCTATAAAAGTAATAGTAACAGATGGAAGATATATTCAGATAAACAAAATTAACTTATAAACAGGGATAGACGTAGGAGATATTTTGATCTTTTCTACATGGTAACAGACATGTGAAATATATATTTTTTAAAACCACAATTAGTTTTGCTGCTCAAAAAGGAAAATTTGTTCCATTCCCCCAAATTTATTTATTTGAAAAGGGACAGCCATCACAAATATGAAAGTACAATAATAAAAGTGTTACCTTTTTCCATCTGTCTTTTGCAAGGTGCATTCAACTGAAGGATATCGCCCTTTGAATAAATAGGGCTGTGTATATCTATGGTATCCACTCATTTATTTTTCTAAGTGTGGCAGGGATTTAATATGTCCTCTTCTGCAAGCAGTTGTTCTATGCCAGAGATTTTTCATTTCCATATTTTTTAAAAAACGTGATGTGAAAAAAAAATCCCCTTTCTCTTAATAGAATGCTTTTTGGAATGTTATTGAATTTTTTCACCAGCAAGGGGAAAATTGTGATTGGGAAAGTCTACTATCCATTCTCAGACTGGAGTGGAATTAAACATTCCTCTGACATGGAGCCAAAAATGAGATCTAGTAAAAGGGACAATTTTCATTCTGTTGTAATGGTGGATATTATGAGGCAGAAGTAAACCAATTCTAGAATTTCAGTCAGACTTTGAGATGGCCCTACAAAATCTATTCTTTTTAGAAATAGATATTGATTTCCAATCCCTTATAGGCAGGGATTGTAACCACAATTAGGGAGCAGAATTTCAGTTACTAAGCTAGGCAGTCGTTCAGCGAGACATGCATTTTCCATCACAGTTGTTAAATGAATGGCTACAGTTGTTAAGCAAACAACATGGTCATTATGTCCAGCTGACTTCTTCCCCCATTGATTTCGCTTGTTAAAAACCAGCTGGGAAAGTTGCAAATGTCAATTAAATGAACGCTGCAATTTGTCCTTGCCTGAAATTTGATCATGTGACCATGTGATCATGTGACCATGCAAAGGTCATAAGTGGAAGGACCAGTTGTAAGTCACTTTTTCCTGTGCTGTTGTAACTTCAGACAGTTGCTAAATAAATGATTGTAGGTCAAACACTACCAGTGCTACTGATTGCTACTATCTAAGAAATCTTTTGCCTCAAATGGCCTGGAGGACTGAGTGTCTTTTTACACCCAGGATGGAAAATACACAACAGGATGGAAAAAACCATTGATTTCCCCTCTCCTATCTCTATGGCCTTAAGCAATTTCTTCTTTCTCACCCCTGCACAGTTTAATCAATCAATAGTGTTTGAAAAAGCAGCAGGATTGTTCTCAGATCAAAACTGGATTCAATGAAGGCCAGTCACACAAAAAAATAGGACCATGAGAATTGAGCTCAAAGCTGACTTGTCTTTTTACCATTTGTTCAAGCTCCCAGAGCGGTTTAACAACTTTTGAGGACCTTACAAATATAAAACATCAACTTCAAATTCACTCTGAATGATCTAGATGGGACTTTTTGTTGTTGTTACAAAGTAGTGAATTATTTAGTAGTGAGCTAAGTCATAGATGATCACCTTAGATACAGTGGTTGGCAGGTGCATAGCTTCAAACTTTATTTTATAAGCAACTTTATAAATACTAAAATATAGTTGTCTATGTTCAGATAAATGTGACAGCCATAGTTTTGCTTTTCTTCTGTGACTTCCATCAGAGCAGATATTTTTTCAGAATGACTATCCTAGAAAAGAGAAAGTATCAAAATGGAGATATAAATATAAATTTAATAAATAAAATTTAATATAAATTTGTTAAATAATAATAATAATAATAATTCATAAGTATTGTATTTGTGGAACAGTTCTGTGCCTTGTTTTAAACAAATAAATTTCATCAGGAGTGGAAGGCAATCAAGTAATTCTTCTTAAATGTAAAGTGGAAATCTGCTTAAGTTGTCATAGACATTCCTACTCAACCAGAGTCTTTTCCGTCAAGGAGATAATTTTAAGTCATAGAACCTGTTAGCAAAAACTTCAGAAGAGAAGGATTTAGGGGTAGTGATTTCTGACAGTCTCAAAATGGGTGAGCAGTGCAGTCAGGCGGTAGGGAAAGCAAGTAGGATGCTTGGCTGCATAGCTAGAGGTATAACAAGCAGGAAGAGGGAGATTGTGATCCCCTTATATAGAGCGCTGGTGAGACCACATTTGGAGTACTGTGTTCAGTTCTGGAAACCTCACCTACAAAAAAATATTGACAAAATTGAACGGGTCCAAAGATGGGCTACAAGAATGGTGGAAGGTCTTAAGTATAAAACGTATCAGGAAAGACTTAATGAACTCCATCTGTATAGTCTGGAGGACAGAAGGAAAAGGGGAGACATGATCGAAACATTTAAATATGTTAAAGGGTTAAATAAGGTTCAGGAGGGAAGTGTTTTTAATAGGAAAGTGAACACAAGAACAAGGGGACACAATCTGAAGTTAGTTGGGGGAAAGATCAAAAGCAACATGAGAAAATATTCTTTTACTAAAAGAATAGTAGATCCTTGGAACAAACTTCCAGCAGACGTGGTTGGTAAATCCACAGTAACTGAATTTAAACATGCCTGGGATAAACATATATCCATCCTAAGATAAAATACAGGAAATAGTAGAAGGACAGACTAGATGGACCATGAGGTCTTTTTCTGGTCAGTCTTCTATGTTTCTATGTTTCTAACCTCAGTGGTTCAGTGGTTAGAGAGTGTAGTACTGCAAGCTACTTCTGCTAATCACCACCTGCCAGCAGTTTGGCAGATTGAATCTCAGTAGGCTCAAGGTTGACTCAGCCTTCCTTCTTTTCAAGGTTGGTAAAATGAGGACCCAGATTGTTGGGGGAAATATGCTTACTCTCTGTAAACTATTTAGAGAGGGCTGTAAAGCACTGTGAAGCGGTATATAAGTTTAAATGCTATTCAATGAAATATATATTAGGGTCCCAACAACGTATATTTTTGGTAAATAAAATATGCAGTTGTTCCCTTCATAAATCTGAGAAAACTGAACATGATTGTGCAAAGCAGAATTGCCCAAATTGAAAACTCATAAACCTGATGCAATGAAAAAGTAAGCGCCCCTAAACATAAATACTTCAAAGTAAGTTGCAGGGAGCTTTATTCCAAGATATGTCAGTTAAATTATTCAATTAAAAGTGGGAAGACTAGGCCCAAAGGTGTTTTCTTTTAAAGGGCAACTGGACTTCCTTTTTTGCTTAAAATTGTTTTATACCTTATCCAAGAAGCTTCTTCAGTTCCGACTGAGAAGGGAAGGATTTATATTCCTTGCAACATGTGGTCATTAGCCCTCATTCTGAGAGTCCTTGGGGCCATTGGGAGCTTTATCTGTGCCCTCTTGGTCACCTGAAAGTTTGAAATTTTGTTTCTGGAAATCCTGTTGCACAATTTGAAGGGTATTCATCCCAAACAGCATAGCTAAATTTCTACAGATTCTTAGTCATCCAGGTCATGTTAAATTATTCAATGATGTGCCGGTGCCTGGAGGCTGTTGGGGCCTGGATGGGTGTCAACAAACTCAAACTCAATCCAGACAAGACGGAGTGGCTGTGGGTCTTGCCTCCCAAGGACAATTCTATCTGTCCATCCATTACCCTGGGGGGGGGGAATTATTGACCCCCTCAGAGAGGGTCCGCAACTTGGGCGTCCTCCTCGATCCACAGCTCACATTAGAGAAACATCTTTCAGCTGTGGCGAGGGGGGCGTTTGCCCAAGTTCACCTGGTGCGCCAGTTGCGGCCCTATTTGGACCGGGAGTCATTGCTCACAGTCACTCATGTCCTCATCACCTCAAGGCTCGACTACTGTAACGCTCTCTACACGGGGCTACCTTTGAAAAGTGTTCGGAAACTTCAGATCGTGCAGAATGCAGCTGCGAGAGCAATTATGGGCTTCTCTAAGTATGCCCATATTACTCCAACACTCCGCAGTCTACATTGGTTGCCGATCAGTTTCCAGTCACAATTCAAAGTGTTGGGTATGACCTATAAAGCCCTTCATGGCACCGGACCAGAATACCTTCGGGACCGCCTTCTGCGGCACGAATCCCAGCGACCGGTTCGGTCCCACAGAGTTGGCCTTCTTCAGGTCCCGTCGACTAAACAATGGTCATCTGGCGGGACCCAGGGGAAGAGCTTTCTCTGTGGCGGCTCCGACCCTCTGGAACCAGCTCCCCCTGGAGATTAGGATTGCCCCCACCCTCCTTGCCTTTCGCAAACTCCTTAAAACCCACCTCTGTTGTCAGGCATGGGGGAACTGAAACATCTCCCCCTTGCTCATGTTGTTTTGGTGTTTGATTGATTGTGTGCTTGTTTTTTATATATTCTGGGGTTGTTTTTATGAATTTTTAGCTTAAAATTGTAATTGGATTGGTGGGTATTGGATTTGTCACTATGTACTGTTTTGCCATTGTTGTGAGTCGCCCCGAGTCTGCGGAGAGGGGCAGTATATAAATCCAATAAATCTAATCTAATCTAATCTAATTATAAGTGGGAAGAGTAGTCCCAAAGGTGTTTTTCTTTCAAAAGGTAACCGGATTTTCTTCAAGCAAAACAAGAAATCCGGGTTGTGTTTTAAAAGGAAACACCTATAAGACACCATGACTTGGACAACTGAGAATCTCAATAGACATTGGGAAGAGTAGTGCTCATATCTCAGCTCAACCTTGAAGGTCACTGAATGGAAAGGTCAGCTGGATCAGCTACTGTACATCAACCCTGAATATCAATGGGGAGATAGATGTGGGAATCAGGATTGGTCTAACATCTTATAGGACAATATTTCTGTGGGCTATAATCAGTGATGGTCTCCTACGGGTAAGGTCAGGTATACAGAATTTTGGTCAGGTACACAGAACTGGTAGAAAATTTTTTCCTTTTTTCCTTTTTTCCCATTTTAGGCTCTGGGTATATTTTTCCTATCACAGTAAATGTGTGCAATTTTAGAAAAGCTGTGTGTATGTGTGTATCTACACATACAGTTTATATAGTAGATAATATATATTTTTGCATGCCTGTATTTAATATGTATGTACACACATGGCATATATACATAGAATTAAATAGTATATTTTGGATGTTCAGTAATAGTAAGGGAAATTGTATCTCTTTGAGGCGAGGAAAGGCCAGGCACCCTAACCCATGAGTGACGTCAATGTGGCCTTTTTTAAACCAGTCGCATGACCTTTAAGCCACTGTTTCCCAACCTTGGCAACTTGAAGTCCAGATATCTTCAGGTTGCCAAGGTTGGGAAACACTGCTTTAAGCCACCCCGTCACATGATTGTCAAGCCACTCCCACCTGTTCACATGGCTAGCAAGCCACACCCACAAATATAAGCCATGCCATAATGTAGCAGTAAAAATTTTTTGCAGTCCTTCACTGGCTATAATCTTCCATTAGCAGAGTTCACACATGAACTGGCTTCTAGTAATCAGGAATTAAAACTTCTAAAGGTCTCTATCAAAAGGAAATGTTTCCCTAAACCACACAAGACAATCTAAAACTAGCCATGAATCTCTTTATAAGGCATTCAAAATAATTTGTATGATATAATTGGGAAACGTGAATTAAACAGTCTTTCTGTTCCAGCTAATCCACCTTCAAAAAATTATTCAGAATTATTTAAATTCTTAAAACAGATGTAATCCATTGGGGTGATAATAGAAGGCAAAACCCAGTTGTGAATATAGGCCACAGGTCTAACTTTTAAAAAAAAATTGAATATAACATAAGTTGGAAAACTATCTTTGGTATCTGGAATTTCTGAATGCTGCTTTGTGATTCAAAATTGCAGGCAACTATTCTAAGTAGACATTGCATGGGGGAAAATGTATTAAGCCAAAACCCAGAAACAATGTAATAACAATTTTTAGATTAACATTTTTTTTAAAAAAATAACCACTATCCTGAGTTATATAGAAATAGGGTTTTCCTCCTATCTCTTTATGGCTATCTGGTAGCTTTTTAAATTTATGTACAGTAGTTTAGAGAAAGTAGCTCTCTTCTACTCATTTATCTAGTGTATGGAATAGAAAATATGGATAACAGTAGTAAAAATACATAAAAGGAACATATGATACAATGATATACATATAATGCAAATATGTAGTCAATTTTGTAAGGTATGAGGAATTCAAGAAATGAATCAATGTAATTCAAAATGTAACTTGTAACATATATAAGTTATAGGTTACATTTTGAAATACATTGTACATTTTGAAATATATTGGGTTTTTAAAAATATTTTTTATTAATTTTTAACAAGTTTAATACACACAATATAAAACAGTGCATAGTGAACTGTGCCCACCACCCAGATACACACACATACTCCACCACCCATCGGGGGTGTTTCTTATATAATCCACTTTGACCCAATTCCAATTTATTTCTTATAGCTTGGTCTCGGATTCTACTCATCATATATCGTCTTACCTTGTCCCACCGTCCCATCAGTTGTCTCAATTCAGTTTCATTATCCAAATTTATCCTTTTATCCATAATTTCAAATTGAATATGGTCTACCATGTACCTATACCATACCATACAATATACCTATATTGTTGGTTCATAACAGTACAATAAATGTTCTATATAACTAGGTCATTTATCCAATTTCGCACAAAATTTGTTAGTTGGAGAAAATATTTTTTCTCCCAGATAAGCTGTCAAATTGCAGTTAGTCCCTATATCAGTGATGGCGAACCCTTTTTTTCCTTGGATGCCGAAAAAGTGTATGCACATGCTATCACTCAGGCAGGAGTGCCCACACCCATAATTCAATGCCTGGGGAGGGCAAAAAATGCTTCTCCCACTCCTTGGAGGCCCTCTGGAGGTTGGAAACGGACTGTTTCCCAACTTCTAGTGTGCCCAGTGGGCTCCTGTTTCGCCCTCCCCAGGCTCCAAAGGCTTCTTTGAATCAGGGAAGGTAAAACACCCTCCCCCATCCCTCTGGAGGCTATTTGGAAGCCAAAAACGCCTTCCCAGAGCCTCTGTGCAGGCCAAAAATAAGCTGGCTGGCACACACATGCACGCTGGAGCTGAGCTGGGGCAACGCCTCTTGTGCCAGGAGATAATGGCTCCGCATGCCATATTTTCAGCTTCAGCCACAACAACACACGTACACATAACAGATACAAACTTAATGTAGATTTGTTCTTACATTGTCTTTGTTATTGTTGTGAGCTGCCCCGAGTCTACGGAGAGGGGCGGCATACAAATCTAATTAATAATAATAATAATAATAATAATAATAATAATAATAATAATAATGTAAACCACTCCAAAACTTGACTGCAGGAAATACGATTTTAGTATCCGAGTAGTTGATGCATGGAACTCACTACCTGACTCTGTAGTATCATCTCCTAACCCCCAAAACTTTATCCTTAGACCAGTGTTTCCCAACCTTGGCAACTTGAAAGATATCTGGACTTCAACTCCCAGAATTCCCCAGCCAGCATTCGCTGGCTGGGGGATTCTGGGAGTTGAAGTCCAAATATCTCCAAGTTGCCAAGGTTGGGAAACACTGCCTTAGACTATCCACTGTTGACCTCTCCCTATTCCTAAGAGGTCAGTAAGGGGTGTGTATAAGTGCACCAGCGTGCCTTCCGTCCCCTGTCCTAATATTTATTTTTATTTTTTCTAGTACAAGATCAGTAAGGGGCGTGTATAAGTGCACTAGAGTGCCATCTGACCCCTGTCCTATTGTCTCTCTTATATCCCATATATCTTCTCTTCTATCCCTTTATCTTTCTTCTATTCTCTCATTGATTTATTTTATCCTATACTCTCTCTTCTATTCCTTCTCTAATTTTATTTCCTGGAAGGTGTCCTCTACTACCTTCATTGTGTATTATTGTCTATTGGACAAAATTAAATAAATTAAATAAAAAATAAATACCATGCATATGAATACTTTTATATCTAATGTTTCTTATTTTTTTTCTTATTACTGGTATCATGTATATGAATATTATTATATCTTTACATACCTCCAATATGTACTTGACAAAATAAATAAATAAATAAATGCCACCTCTATTTTTTTATTCTATTTTTTATTCTATTTTTAAATTTACCTATTCTAATTTCTATGTATGGTTGGACTGGTCTCTGGGTGTCACATGACTTTCGTTGCCAATGACAATTCGTTGTTTTGACAATGACAATATTATTATTATTATTATTATTATTATTATTATTATTATTATTATTATTATTATTGGTTCGCCATCACTGCCCTATATGATCCAGTGTCTCTCTTCTATGTAAAGTAAATGAATGCAACAAATGTTAGCAATCACAATGTCATTTTGCTGTTTTACATGCGCACTTTTGATTTTGGGGAGCAGAAATGAAAAGAGATACTACATTCTTACTTCTTATGACTGCATGCCTGGAATAATAAGGTTGAGGAAGGAAGCAGCTTTGATTCTGTGATGCTGGGTTGAAGGCTCCCACGGGAAAATTTCTTTTCAAGCTCCAAATTCTTTCCAGAGCCACTGTCCATAAGATACAGAAGAGCATTATTATAATTGTGTTGCAACCACAGCGGAGACCTGGAATTTAATCGACGCAATCGCTAAGTGGAACATCACAATTTTATGATCTTACTTCAGACTTTTTAATTTTTTATTTTACAGAGCCATAAACAAATGGATTGCTTTGAAATTTACTGGAACACTGTAGGCAATAAGGAAAAGCTGAAGGGTCCCATTTAGGAACTATAATGTTTCATTGCTCAGGGACAGGAAGTGGTTTATTTATTTATTCAACTTCTGTGCTGCCCAATCCCAAAGGACTCAGGGCGGCTTACAATAATAATATAAATAGAATACAAATAGATACAAAAAATTAAAAAGAAGTCAAATATACAGTGGTACCTCTACTTAAGAACTTAATTAGTTCCTTGACCAGGTTCTTAAGTAAAAAAGTTTGTAAGTAGAAGCAATTGTTCCCATAGGAATCAATGTAAAAGCAAATAATGCGTGCAAACCCATTAGGAAAGAAATAAAAGCTTGGAATTTTTGTGGGAGGAGGAGGAGGAAGAAGAGGAGTAGGACAGTCGCAGCCCAGAGCAAAAGAAGCGTTTCTTTTCTTTGGACGCTGGCAGAGGTCTATTCCCTCTCCAAGCGCCCAGAGAAAGGAAACTCTTTGTTCACTCTGGACTGCCAAAGCCTCTTTGAGCACCACCTTAAGCACCACCGAAAGGCTCCTCTGGCAGCCCAGAAAAGCCCGAGATGGCCGGGATTAAAGGGGGAATGGCGGGAAACTGGCTGGGCCTTCGTGCCGCTATCAAAGTTCCTGGGAAATTTTTCCATTCTTAAGTCGAAAATGGTTCTTAAGAAGAGGCAAAAAAAATCTTGAACACCTGGTTCTTATCTAGAAAAGTTCTTAAGTAGAGGAGTTCTTAAGTAGAGATGCCACTGTAATCTAAAACTATAAAACCCCGTATTAAAAAAAGAAACCCATTAATTATAAAGCAGTCATAATCCCATACATACATACCATTCATACAGCGTGGCCTTGTCAGTTGTTAGTTCATGGCCCCCCCAGGCCTGCTGGCAAAGCCAGGTCTTCATGGCCTTAAGGAAGGCCAGTAGGGTGGGAGCAGTATGGACATCCCGGGGGAGTTGGTTCCATAGAACTATAGGTAGTTGGTTCCATGTAGATTGTAGTCCATGATTTAAGTAAATGTGCAGTGATGGCAAACCTGTGGCACGAGGAGCCATTACCTGTCAGCATGCAAGCCCTTGCCCTAGCTTGGCACCAACACGCATGTGTGCACCAGGTAGCTGATTTTCAGCTCATGTGGAGGCTCTGGGAGTGTGTTTTCAGCTTCTGGAGGGCCTTTGGCGTTTTCTCTCTCCCCAGGCACTAGGGAAGCCTACTTGGCCTACCAGAAGTTGGGAAATGGGGCATTTCCGGTTTCCAAAGGATCTCCAGAGGGGTGGGGAGGCCGCAGGGGCCTTCTCTGTGGCTGCCCCGGCTCTATGAAACCAACTCCCCTCCCCCAATGTCTGTACTGCTCTCACCCTACTGGCCTTCCAAAAAGCTACAAAGACCTGGCTTTGCTGGCAGGCCTGGGGGCCATGAAACTGACATCTGTGTGTTGTTGTTGTTGTTGTTGTTGTTGTTATTATTATTATTATTATTATTATTATTATTATTATTATGTCAATACAACACAGCAAACGAGATCACTAGGCTGGATTTCGTATTTCATCACCAGTCGGGCACTTCCCAAGCACCTAGGACTGCGTGATGTAGCAGTGAATTATGTTTGCCGATCCCAGTAAAGCGGCCTTTTGCAATTGACAGATGGAGATTTTGTCAATTCCGATGGTTTTCAAATGTCCGCTGAGATCCTTTGGCACTGCGCCCAGCGTGCCAAGTACCACTGGGACCACTTTCACTGGCTTATGCCAGAGTCGTTGCAGCTCGATTTTTAGATCTTCATATTTTTATTGCATTATTATTATTATTATTATTATTATTATTATTATTATTATTACTAATTATTATTATTTAGATTTGTATGCCGCCCTTCTCCGAAAACCCAGGGTGGCTCACAGAGTAAATATAAAAATACAACATGCAATACAAATCTAATACGTTAAAAAAACTATAGCTAAAAACCCTATGTATTACTCAATCAAACGGTACAATCACACCATGTTACCTGGATTGACTGAGTTATGGGTTTTTAACTAGGGTTTCTAGTGTTAGATTTTCATATTTGACTTCTTTTTTATTGTACAGTACTGTATTTGTGTTTTTTATATTGTTGTAAGCCACCCTGAGTCCTTCGGCGTTGAGCGGCATAGAAGTGGAATAAAATAAATGTTGCCACGGTTCTGCTCAATCAGGAACCCCTGTGCCAAAGGTTTTCCTTCAAAACTTTGGAGCAGCCACAACATCTGGAGGCCAGCTGTTCCACTGATTGATTGCTTCAACTTTTTTTTCCTTTTGGATTGATGTTTGGAATATAAACATTGTACTCCAAAGTACAAAGGTTTCAAATCTTTCCACTGTAAGCACTTCCAAATTTGAATTTCATAGAAACATAGAAACATAGAAGGCTGACGGCAGAAAAAGACCTCATGGTCCATGTAGTCTGCCCTTATGCTATTTCCTGTATTTTATCTTAGGATGGGTCTATGTTTATTCCAGGCATGTTTAAATTCAGTTACTGTGGATTTACCTACCACGTCTGCTGGAAGTTTGTTCCAAGGATCTACTACTCTTTCAGTGAAATAATATTTTCTCACGTTGCTTTTGATCTTTCCCCCAACTAACTTCAGATTGTGTCCCCTTGTTTTTTGTGTTCACTTTCCTATTAAAAACACTTCCCTCCTGGACCTTATTTAACCCTTTAACATATTTAAATGTTTCGATCATGTCCCCCCTTTTCCTTCTGTCCTCCAGACTATACAGATTGAGTTCATTAAGTCTTTGGATTTACCAACTACATCTGCTGGAAGTTTGTTCCAAGCATCTACTACTCTTTCAGTGAAATAATATTTTCTCACATTGCTTTTGATCATTCCCCCAACTAACTTCAGATTGTGTCCCCTTGTTCTTGTGTTCACTTTCCTATTAAAAACACTTCCCTCCTGAACCTTATTTAACCCTTTAACATATTTAAATGTTTCGATCATGTCCCCCCTTTTCCTTCTGTCCTCCAGACTATACAGATTGAGTTCATTAAGTCTTTGGATTTACCAACTACGTCTGCTGGAAGTTTGTTCCAAGCATCTACTACTCTTTCAGTGAAATAATATTTTCTCACATTGCTTTTGATCATTCCCCCAACTAACTTCAGATTGTGTCCCCTTGTTCTTGTGTTCACTTTCCTATTAAAAACACTTCCCTCCTGAACCTTATTTAACCCTTTAACATATTTAAATGTTTCGATCATGTCCCCCCTTTTCCTTCTGTCCTCCAGATGATACAGATTGAGTTCATTAAGTCTTTCCTGATAGGTTTTATGCTTAAGACCTTCCACCATTTCCTCCCAGTCATCTCATTTTTTGCAAAGCTTACCTTCTGAAGGGTGTCTGATTCTGCACTCGTCTCTCTGGAAATACAGCTCTTCCTCCAGGACTTCCCTAACTCTCCTTGGTGGTTCAACATACACAAACTTCTTCCCTGTTTTAGAAAAAGACCATTTCAATTGATGAGCTGATAAATTTGCAAATGGTATGCCATGTTATATCAAAATAAAATATTCAATAAACCATATTCTGAGGCCAGACTAGGAATAATGGATGGAAGCTGACCAAAAAGAGATTCAATCTTTTCCAGTCAACAATGCAGTGTAGGTGATGTGCCGGTGTCTGGAGGCTGTTGGGGTCTGGATGGGTGTCAACAGACTCAAACTCAACCCTGATAAGACGGAGTGGCTGTGGGTTTTGCCTCCCAAGGACAATTCTATCTGTCTGCCCATCACCCTGGGGGGGGGGGGGATTTATTGACCCCCTCAGAGAGGGTCCGCAACTTGGGCGTCCTCCTCGATCCACAGCTCACATTAGAGAAACATCTTTCAGCTGTGGAGAGGGGGGCGTTTGCCCAGGTTCGCCTGGTGCACCAGTTGCGGCCTTATCGGGACTCACTGCTCACAGTCACTAATGCCCTCATCACCTCGAGGTTCGACTACTGCAATGCTCTCTACATAGGGCTACCTTTGAAAAGTGTTCGGAAACTTCAGATCGTGCAGAATGCAGCTGCGAGAGCAATCATGGGCTTCCCAAGGTATGCCCATGTTACACCAACACTCCGCAGTCTGCATTGGTTGCCGATCAGTTTCCGCTGTTGGTTATGACCTATAAAGCCCTTCATGGCACCGGACCAGATTATCTCAGGGATCGCCTTCTGCTGCACGAATCCCAGCGACCAGTTAGGTCCCACAGAGTGGGTCTTCTCCGGGTCCCGTCAACTAAACAATGCCGCTTGGTGGGACCCAGGGGAAGAGCCTTCTCTGTGGCGGCCCCAGCCCTCTGGAACCAACTCCCCCCAGAAATTGGAATTGCCCCCACCCTCCTTGCCTTTCGTAAGCTACTTAAAACCCACCTCTGCCACCAGGCATGGGGGAATTGAGATACTCTTTCCCCCTTGGCTTTTACAATTTTATGCATGGTATGTCTGTATGTATGTTTGGTTTTTATATTAATGGGTTTTTAATCATTTTTAATATTGGATTATTATTGTACGCTGTCTTGTTATTGCTGTTATAGCCACAAAGAAGAGGGGGTCAAATTATTCTCCAAAGCACCAGAGGTAACGACAAGAAACAATGGTCGGAAACTAATAAAAGAGAGAAGTAACCTGGATTAAAGACAACCTTCCTAACATTGAGGACAATTAACTAGTAGAACAGCTTGCCTTCAGAAATTGTGGGGCGCTCCATCCCTGGAGGTTTTTATGAAGAGATGTATCTCAAATGGTACAGTCAGTAATGGCGAACCTTTTTTGGGTGTGCGTGTGTGTGTGCTAGCATGCGTGCATGTGCCCACCCCACTTCCCTTCCCCCCACGCATGTGCACCCCCCACGCATGGACACAACCCCCCCTCGTCCCCGTACATGCGCACAGGCCTCACTGAAGCCTGGGCTGTGAACAAAATGGCCGAACAAGCAAACAGGAAGTTCAGAAAAACGTACTTCCTGTTTGCTCATTGTGCCTTTTTTTTTGCACTCCGAGGCTTCCGGAAGCTTTCCTGAACCCTCTGGAGTGGAAAAAACAGCACAACAGCAAACCAGAAGTGTGTTTTTCGGAACTTCCAATTTGTCTGTTGGATTGGGGGTGGGGTTTGCCTCCAGGACTTCAGGGGAAGCTTCTCTGAAGAGTCCAGAGGGCGAAATGGTCTCTCCCAAGGTCGAAAATCAGCTGGCGGGTTTAAATATGTGGAGAGGGGTGGCATACAAATCTAAATAATAAAAATAAATAAATAAATAAATAAATAAACAAATAAGGTTCAGGAGGGAAGTGTTTTTAATAGGGAAGTGAACACAAGAACAAGGGGGCACAATCTGAGGTTAGTTGGGGGAAAGATCAGAAGCAACATGAGAACATATTATTTGACCGAAAGAGAAGTAGATGCTTGGAATAAACTGCCAGCAGACGTGGTTGGTAAATCCACAGTAACTGAATTTAAACATGCCTGGGATAAACATATATCCACCCTAAGATAAAATACAAAAAATAGTATAAGGGCGGACTAGATGGATCATGAGGTTTTTTTCTGCCGTCAGTCTTCTATGTTTCTATGTTCTGGAGACCTCACCTACAAAAAGATATTGACAAAATTGAACGGGTCCAAAGACAGGCTACAAGAATGGTGGAAGGTCTTAAGCATAAAACGTATCAGGAAAGACTTAATGAACTCAATCTGTATAGTTTGGAGGACAGAATGAAAAGGGGGGACATGATCAAAACATTTAAATATGTGAAAGGGTTAAATAAGGTTCAGGAGGGAAGTGTTTTTAATAGGAAAGTGAACACAAGAACAAGGGGACACAATCTGAAGTTAGTTGGGGGAAAAGATCAGAAGCAACATGAGAAAATATTATTTGACCGAAAGAGTAGTAGATGCTTGGAACAAACTTCCAGCAGACGTGGTTGGTCAATCCACAGTAACTGAATTTAAACATGTCTGGGATAAACATAGCCACCCTAAGATAAAATACAGGAAATGGTATAAGGGCAGACTAGATAGACCATGAGGTCTTTTTCTGCCTTCCGTCTTCTATATTTCTATGTTTCTCTGACTAGACGATCTCCAAGGTCCCTTCCAGCTCTATTCTATTTTATTTTATTTTACTCTGCCGCCCACTTCCCCTACAAGGAAACTCTGGGCAGCATGTGTGTCTTTACCACCTTGAGTTGCTTATAAAAGTAAGGTGTGGTTCACGATAAAACATTAACCTAACATCATATATAGTTCTTGGGTAACCTTGGCTGATCTCAAAAAGCTCGGAAGAATAGATCTTAATATTGGGAAATCTGAGGGATATTGGTTGGGAAGTGGGGAAAAATAAAAACCGTAAAGCATGTCATTAAATGGATTTGACCTAGGTTCACTGTAGCCCTGAAACGATAGATGATGAATCAGAGAATTCACCAGGTAAACCTAGATTATTCCATGTTCTGTTGCTAGTCAGCAAAGGGCTTACTAAAATGTTGATTGGAATCCATGGTCCCTACAGTGGACATGATGATAAATCACGCGAAGCGACTTTTTCACACAGAATGACTGGAAGCAGAAAGATCCAAGAGTAAATTTACAGTCCCCTTCTTTGGAAAACGGAGACGGGTTTTGAAGATACTCTTTACTCAAGCAGAACTAGACACTGTGATGGGCGCATTCACATTGACAGAATGGTATTTGCTAGAGAAGCTAAAAGGTTCCTTGGGGGTGCTACAAATCGACTAAAGTGCAGTTAGAAAGGAGGAAGACAAAGATGAATCATATTACTACGATATTTAGAAAGAATTTTACATATGGGTTGATAATAGGAGAAAGAATAGCTGTAAATACTGTAATATATACTATGTGTTGTGGTTAGCTCTGGCCCAGCTCCTGCCCCAAGGACTGTGGATGTGGGGGAGACATCCACATGCTGCAGGCCTGTTTTGCCCCCCACCCCGGTGGAATCTGCTGATGAAGGCTCCTCTGACCAAGAAGACATAAGTGACAGGGAGGAGGAGAGTGTGGCAGAGAAGCTCAGAAGGAGATCAATTATCTAGCTCCTCCTTGGATTCAGAACAAGAGTTAATGATACAGCCACGCATGCGGAGAGCAATGCATAGGCAACAACAACTGAGAGATTATTATCAAAGAAAACGAGGCCACCTGTGGTTGGGTGGGGCTGTGGTAATTAGTGAGGCTGCTATAAATAGCAGCCTGTGGATTTGGCCATTGTGGAGGATTATCTGATCTTTGTGTTTCGTGACTGCTTTACTGACTTTGACCTTTTGTGTGCTGATTTTCCCCCGCTTTGCAACTAAACCAGAGCAAAGTGTGTTTTACTTTGTGAAAGAAGAAGGACTGTGAATTGCCTCACAGCTGCAAGCTAAGTATCACAGAACTGATAAGGGACTTGTATAAATTACCAGTTTGTTTGGAGACAAATGGTCTTTGCTATACCAAAAGAGGGCTTAGTTTAAGTGAATTTTCATTATAAAGAACATTGTTTTGAATTTTCAAACATGTGTGTGTCTGAAATTTGTACCTGTGAATTTTTGGGAGAAGTCTACCAGAGAGCCCGACAGAACACTATGGTATTAAATCTTAGAATTTCTATATAAAATAAGATTCAGAATTGATTATAATTTTAATTATCATTGTACTGCTTATATAGAAAAACAGAACCTAACCGCAGTTGCTACAGGCCGTAAAAACATACAAAGAAAGAACTGATTTGATTTACAGTTCGGGTGGTGGGAGGGTTAGGGTTATGTTATGTTGTTTTGTGTTGTTTTGTAGTTTAAGACATAAGTATATTCAAAATATGTAAACACACAACAAAGTCTGTAATGTCTTTTTTAATAGTTACATACTCAATAAAAATTATTTAAAAAAAAAGAAAGGAGGAAGACAACATAGTAGATTAGTTGAGCAGAGTTAAAGTTTATATTTATTTTATATATTTTGTATGCTCACATAAATATGTGAATGTCCATTCCGGATATGGATAAGAATATTTTATAAGGGCCTGTGCTCTTGTTTACTCTTCATAGATTAAATGGCATACGAAACAAAAAACCATCGACGGAATAATGAAGTAGTGAAATGTATGTTTGCTGTCTTAATGTTCTGTCATATTTCTTGTTTTTTGTATTACAAAACTTGAAAATACATTTAAAAAATTGAAAAAAACACCACATCCAGGTGTAAGTGAATGAGCAAACTGCTTCTGTGCTGTTGCCAAGGCAACGATAGGGGCATGCCCATGATGTCACCAGCAGTCCCATTTAAAGAAGCAGGAGGGAATTTTCCAATCACTGGCCACAGCCCTGCTGGGTGCATGGGTGCAACGGATCCATAGCAGAATGGGATGTATCACAGCAGACTGCATTTATCCCTGAATTCTGCAAACCGATCAGGGAGTGGTTTCCACCCAACCGCTCTCACCAGAAAGGGGTATTCCAGAGCCCATCACCCACAGAGACAAACTTTACTCCCATTCGGTTTACACCCAACCTGGGTTACCTATTAACTTCCAGTTGCTGGAGTGGAAGCCATACCTCCTCACCACCACCATCACCCACCAAAATAAAACCTGGAGAATTTCTGCTCTCGGTGGATAAAAACAGAGTGGGAAAGAAAGCCTGGGTTGATCATTAACTCCCATTAACGGCCTCTGACGTCCCTCCCCCCCAAAAAACCTGAAGATCTCAGAGCCAGCATGGTGCAGTGGTTAGAGCACAGCACTGCAGGCTACTTCAGCTAATTGCTAGCTGTAGTTCAGCAGTTCAAATCTCACCACCGGCTCAAGGTTGACTCAGCCTTATATCCTTCCGAAGTGGGTAGAATGGATGGATGGATGGTTGGATGGATGTCTAAATGCTAACTTCCAATTTCTGCTCCAGAAACCCTCAGCCCCCCCAGCCCCACCCGCTCATAAAAACCCCTGGAGATATTCTCCACTCCATTAACTTGCATTTTCTGGAGCTGAAGCCCTCAGCCCCCAACCTGCCCCCCAACCAACCAAAAAGCCCCCTGAAGATATTCTCCACTCCATTAACTTGCATTTTCTGGAGCTGAAGTCCTCAGTCTCCCCCCGCCCCCCACCCAAAAAACCCCTGAAGATCTCCTCCACTCCATTAACTTCCAATCTCTGGAGCTGAAGCCCTCAGCGCCCAACCTGCCCCCAACACAACCAAAAAAACCCCTGAAGATCTCCACTCCATTAACTTGCAATTTCTGGTGCTGAAGCCCTCAGCCCCCCACCCGCCCCCCACCCAAAAACCCCCTGAAGATCTCCTCCACTCCATTCACTTTCAATTTCTGGAGCTCAAATCCTCAGCACCCAACCTGCCCTCCCCACCCCAAAACCTCCCAAAGATCTTCTCCACTCCATTAACTTCCAATCTCTGGAGCTGAAGCCCCCTCCCCAATAAACGCCCCCCCCCAACAACCCTGAAAAATCTCTCCCCTCATTCCGTGGATAAAAAGCAACCTGGAGGGGAAAGTATCGCTGCTCCAGGCATTTCGGCGGGGGACTCCCTGGTTGCAACCTGGCCGGGGTGGGTGGGGAACCTTCCACCCTCGCCGCTCCCCCCCCCCCCCACTCTCACTCACGGGGTTGACCCCCATCGTTGCTCTCGCCGTAGATCCGGCTCCCGGCGGAGTCGCCCGCCTTGGTCTCCGGCGGTTCCCCGGCGGACGCCCGCATGTCTCGTCCTCGGCGGCCGCCCCGGCTTGCTCCTGCCAGCCGCGCCCAGGCGAGCGGCACGCGCAGGCTGGTTGCCATAGGAGCCTAAGGTTGCTGCTGCTGCTGAAGGGAGGAGTGGCGGAGGAGGAGGAGGAGGAAGAGGATGGCGAAGCTGGGGGCTTTTTTGGAGGGCCGCGCACCCGGCAGAGCGATGGGGCACAAGCCGGCCGGAGCTAAGAGGGAAGCGCCCTGGTCCCTTCGGAGTCGCGGGATAACCGAGCGCAGCCGCTTCTAGCGGGGGCGATGGCAGGTTGTCTTGGCGACGCCCGAAGCCCACCTGAGTGGTTTGACCCAAGGTCTTCCTCCCCCGCCCCTAAGCTGGCTCCCTCTGATTCTGGGGATGACCACCGTCCTCTGCTTCCACCCAGCAGCTCCTCTTAGATGGGTGTGTGTGTGTGTGTGTGTGGAGAGACCAGGCTTGCTGAAAAGATTATAGATAGATTAGGGTGATGTTAGATTAGGGTAGTGTTAGAAGAGAGAGGGAGGGAGACAGAAAGGGATGAAGGGAGGGAAGAGGAGACAGACAGACAGACGGGTAGGTAGGTAGATGATGGATGGAAGGATGGTAAATGATATACTGTACATATAGAGATGGATAGATGGATGGATGGATGATGAGTACATAATATGCATATAGAGATAGATAGGTAGATAGATAGATAGGTAGGTGGATAGATGGGCAGGTGGGCAGGGCAGGTAGATGGATGGATGATAGGTAGAGATGACATAGAGATGGATGGATGGATGGATGGATGGACCAATGAATGATAGGTAGATGATATACATATAGAGAGATACATGGATGGATGGATGGATGGATGGATGGATGGATGGATGGATGGATGGATGGACGATAGGTAGAAACATAGAAACATAGAAGTCTGACGGCAGAAAAAGACCCCATGGTCCATCTAGTCTGCCCTTATACTATTTTCTGTATTTTATCTTAGGATGGATATATGTTTATCCCAGGCATGTTTACATTCAGTTACTGTGGATTTATCTACCACGTCTGCTGGAAGTTTGTTCCAAGGATCTACTACTCTTTCAGTAAAATAATATTTTCTCATGTTGCTTTTGATTTCCCCCCCAACTAACCTCAGATTGTGTCCCCTTGTTCTTGTGTTCACTTTCCTATTAAAAACACTTCCCTCCTGGACCTTATTTAACCCTTTAATATATTTAAATGTTTCGATCATGTCCCCCCTTTTCCTTCTGTCCTCCAGACTATACAGATTGAGTTCATTAAGTCTTTCCTGATACGTTTTATACTTAAGACCTTCCACCATTCTTGTAGCCCGTCTTTGGACCCGTTCAATTTTGTCAATATCTTTTTGTAGGTGAGGTCTCCAGAACTGAACACAGTATTCCAAATGTGGTCTCACCAGCATTCTATATAGCGGGATCATAATCTCCCTCTTCCTGCTTGTTATACCTCTAGCTATGCAGCCAAGCATCCTACTTGCTTTCCCTACTGCCTGACTGCACTGTTCACCCATTTTGAGACTGTCAGAAATCACTACGCCTAAATCCTTTTCTTTTGAAGTATTTGCTAACACAGAACTGCCAATACAATAGTCAGATTGAGGATTCCTTTTCCCCAAGTGCATTATTTTACATTTGGAAACATTAAACTGCAGTTTCCATTGCTTTGACCATTTATCTAGTAAAGCTAAATCATTTACCATATTGCCGACGCCTCCAGGAATATCAACCCTATTGCATACTTTAGAGTCATCGGCAAATAGGCAAACCTTCCCTACCAGACCTTCCCCTATGTCACTCACAAACATATTAAAAAGAATAGGACCCAGAACAGACCCTTGTGGCACACCGCTTGTAACCTGACTCTGCTCAGAATACTCGCCATTCACAACAACCCTCTGGTGTCTATGCTTCAGCCAGCTGCAAATCCATTGAACTATCCAGGGATTAAGTCCAATCTTCACTAATTTATCTATCAGCTCTTTATGTGGAACCGTATCAAAGGCTTTGCTGAAGTCCAGGTAGGCAATATCCACGGCACCACCTTCATCCAACACCTTTGTGACATAGTCAAAGAAATCAATGAGATTAGTCTGACACGATTTGCCTTCAGTAAAGCCATGCTGATTTGGGTCCAATAAGTTATTGTTTTTTAGGTGCTGATTTATCTTCTTTTTCAGTAGAGTCTCCATCATTTTAACGACAACTGATGTCAAGCTAACTGGCCTGTAGTTACCAGCTTCTTCTCTACTGCCCTTCTTGTGGATAAGCACAACACTTGCCATTCTCCAATCCTCAGGAACATCTCCTGTTAACAAGGATTGGTTAAACAAATCAGTCAGGGGGGTAGCAATGACAGATCTGAGTTCTTTAAGAACTCTGGGGTGGATGCCATCTGGACCCATTGCCTTATTTATCTTTAATCGTTCAAGTTCTTCTAAGACATCGGCTTCTAAGATCACTGGAGCTGAATCCGTACAGTTGGAGGCAATGCTATATCCCTCTATAGTATTATTTTGTAAGGTGTCTTTTGAGAAAACTGAACAGAAGTAGCTATTGAAATGGTCAGCGATCTCCTTATTCCCATTAATGCATGTATTTTTCCCGGTACTAAGCTTCGTGATGCCGCAGTTTTTCTTCTTCTTATCACTAATATATCTGAAGAAGGTTTTATCCCCCTTCTTTAGAGATTTGGCAATTTCTTCCTCTTTTGAGGCTTTAGCAGCATATATTATCTGTTTCGCCTCCTTCTGTACATGATATACATTTAGAAATAACATGGATGGATGATAAAATGCATATATAGATAGATAGATCGATAGATAGATGGAGAGAGGGAGGGATGATAGTGGTTATTGGTAGTGATAGGTGTCCAGAATTAATTTGTTGTACAGTCAACTATGAAACCCCTTGATAATTTTCTGACTACATTAGAAATAATGTAAATAAATACATAGTTCTGCTCATTGTGACAAATTCCACAATTCTTATCTATACAATAATGAAACAAAGTGCTGCTCATTTTTGTATTCCACTATGATTCTATACATGTTTATCCAAAATATGTGTTGCTGATATTGTTATTAAGTGAATATTATCCCATTTTACTGCCTTTCTTGCTACGGTTGTTAAGTTAATCGCTACAGTTAGTTTATGCATTTGTAAAATCAATCTGGCTTTCCTGTTGACTTCGCTGGTCAGGTGGTCACAAAAAGTTATCACATGACCCCAGGACCCCGCAAATCATAAATATGAGTGTGTCAATGGCCAAATGTCTGAAGTTAGAATAGGATCATCTTTGGCCTGCAGGTAGTTTTAAAGTTAATGGTTGGAGAAGATAATTGCCAGATTGTGTGTTCATCGTTCGATCTCTTCATCAACCAAGCTGGTTGGGTACCCAGAAAATGTGTTTGGAGGTCTTGAAGCCTCATCGGCCTGAAGTTTATTTTAGGCGATATTAGAATAGTTTGCAGACATAAACATTTTGTTCTGCCAGGCAGGGACAAAGGGAGCATCACCTGCAGAATACGGATGAGAATATTAGGGAGCTAACTGTGCTTGAAGGAAAAGTATTTGGTCACAGGCCAATGAAGTAAAAAGTATTTTGGGAAGAATGAGCCAATGAGATAGAAAACAAGCTATATTTCTGCTCCAGACAATGTGCACTGGAAGCCAGCCAGAAGGTGACATCAAAAGAAGGATCGTGGGTTTTTTGCTTGATTCCTCTTAGATAGGGAGATCTCTATAAATAATAAATTGATTACAGTGATCCCTCTATTATCGCGAGGGTTCCGTTCCAAGACCCCTCGCGATAATCGATTTTTCGCGATGTAGGGTTGCGGAAGTAAAAACACCATCTGCGCATGCGCGCCCTTTTTTCTATGGCCGCGCATGCGTAGATGGTGGAGTTTGCGTTCCCCGCTGCTCACGCAAAGGGGAAACCCCGATTCGGCTCCTCGCTGCTGTCTTCCCCCTCTTGCTGGCGGGCGGGCGAGCGGCGGGCATCAGTGAGGAGCCAGGGTTTCCCCTTTACGTGGGCGGCCAGGAAGACCCAGGTTGGGGGTTCGGGGGGGTGCTGGGAAGCCCCCCAGTCCGGCTGCAACCTCTTAAAACAGCCGCGCCGCTTCCCAGCTGAGTCCTGAAGCCAAACATGGAAGTTCGCCTTTGGCGTTTGGCTTCAGGACTCAGCTGGGAAGCGGCACGGCTGTTTTAAAAGGTCGCAGCCGGACTGGGGGGCTTCCCAGCACCCCCCCGAACCCGGGGTTTGGGGGGGTGCTGGGAAGCCCCCCAGTCCAGCTGCGACCTTTTAAAACAGCCGCGCCGCTTCCCAGCTGAGTCCTGAAGCCAAACGCGGAAGTTCGCCTTTGGCGTTTGGCTTCAGGACTCAGCTGGGAAGCGGTGCGGCTGTTTTAAAAGGTCGCAGCCGGCCTGGGGGGCTTCCCAGCACCCCCCCGAACCCGGGTTGGGGGTTCGGGGGGGTGCTGGGAAGCCCCCCAGGCCGGCTGCAACCTTTTAAAACAGCCGCGCCGCTTCCCAGCTGACTCCCGAAGCCAAACCATGAAGTGGGGTTTTTTTTAATTAATATTTTTTTAAAAATCACGATATAGCGTTTCGCGAAGATCGAGATCGCGAAACTCGAGGGATCACTGTAATGTATTTTTCAAAGACACATCTTTTCCTCCCTAAAAGAGGCTGAAAATTTGGATGTATCTTATACATTGAAGGTAACTTTTTTGAAGCTTTTTTTCCAGCCTTAAATTTTTGCAGGCTTGTTTTCATTCCTTTTTTCCCCCCAGTTATTTTTATTTTTTCCCAACAAACATACAAACAACATAAAACATTTATACATACATGATAATTTACTTATTAATGAGTGTTTTACAATTCTGTTTTTGTTACTTAATTTTTTCTTTAATACTAATTCCCTTTATTTATTTTATTCATTTTTTTATTTTTTTTATTTTTGTCCAATACACAATAAGGGTTTTAGTGGGTATATATCTTTATACACATAGTAAAATACATGATGAAGGTTATAGAGGAGATACTCATAGTAAAATATACCTAAGAAATAATAGAAAAGAAGATATAGTAATAGAACACATCAATGAAAGAATAGAAGAAGAGATATAGGAATAGAAGAAAGGTATAGGAGACATAGGAGAGACAATAGGACAGGGGACGGAAGGAACTCTAGTGCACTTATACTCACCCCTTCCTGACCTCTTAGGAATCTGGATAGGTCAACCGTAGATAATCTAAGGGTAAAGTGTTGGGGGTTTGGGGATGACACTATGGAGTCCGGTAATGAGTTCCACGCTTCGACAACTCGGTTACTGAAGTCATATTTTTTACAGTCAAGTTTGGAGTTGTTAATATTAAGTTTAAATCTGTTGTGTGCTCTTGTGTTGTTGTGGTTGAAGGTGAAGTAGTCGCCGACAGGCAGGACGTTGCAGCATATGATCTTGTGGGCAATACTTAGATCTTGTTTAAGGTGTCTTAGTTCTAAACTTTCTAGGCCTAGTATTGACAGTCTAGTCTCGTAGGGTCTTCTGTTTCGAGTGGAGGACTGAAGGGCTCTTCTGGTGAAGTATCTTTGGACATTTTCAAGGGTGTTAATGTCTGAGATGCGATATGGGTTCCAAACAGATGAGCTGTATTCGAGGATGGGTCTGGCAAAAGTTTCTTATTATTTTTTTTCTATCCAATTGTACAGTTTCTCCCACACTTTGTAGTAGTTCTTGTTTTGTTTATTCTGTCATTCATAAGTTAATTTGCTTAATTTAGCGCAGTCTAACATTTTCCTAATCACCATCTCTTCATTTGGTATCATTTCTTGTTTCCAGGTTTGTGCGAACACCAATCTTGCTGATGTTAGTATGTGAGTTATTAAATAATAATCTTCTTTGCTGTGTCGACCTCTAATTATTCCTAATAGATACATTTCTGGTTTTGTTTCTAGTTTATATTTCAATATTTCTTCCAGCCAATTCTGAGTTCTGATCCAAATTTTTTTCACTTCCGGACATAACCACCAAATGTGATAATATGTTCCTATGGCCGTTTTACATTTCCAGCATTTATTACTTATACTCGGGTGGATTTTAGCTAAGCGTGCTGGGATTTCATTCCTATTCCCTCTGAAAAAAGGCTTTTTCAGCCCTAACCAAGGGGTAAAATAATGTGATAATGCTGACCAGACTAAAGACATTAGCCGGATGAATACCTGGTAGGTAGATCCACCACCACCTTGATTTTCCTCCCCCCAAAGTAAGGTGGATCTTATACTCTGGTGTGTCTTATACTCCAAAAAATATGGTATAGTTAGAGTGCCACCCTCTGGCTGTCCCTATTTAAATCTGAATTAAACCCTGAAGTCACAAATTTGGTTCTTCCCACAGAGATTGGGTCTCAAAGTGTAGAGTGAATCACAGAGCTATTTTAAAGAGGTGTTTTATTTATTTATTTATTTTTATTTTTATTTATTTTGTCCAATACATAATACACATCGAAGAGAAAGATATGTAATAATATAAGTAAACAAAAAAATAGAATAGAAGAAAATATGTAAAAGTATAGGTGAACATATTTGAAAGGAAGAAAAGATAAATGAGATAAGGAGAGACAATTGGACAGGGGATGGAAGGCACACTGGTGCACTTATTCACACCCCTTACTGACCTCTAAGGAACCTGGAGAGGTCAATCGTGGATGTTGGGGGTTAGGGGTTGACACTACTGAGTCAGGTAATGAGTTCCACGCTTCGAGAACTCGGTTGTGGAAGTCATATTTTTTACAGTCAAGTTTGGAGCGGTTAATATTAAGCTTGAATCTGTTGCGTGCTCTTGTGTTGTTGCGATTGAAGCTGAAGTAGTCATTGACAGGTAGAACGTTGCAGCATATGATCTTGTGGGCAATACTTAGATCGTGTTTTAGGCGATGTAGTTCTAAGTTTTCTAGACCTAGGATTGATAGTCTGCTTTCGTAGGGTATTCTGTTTCGAGTGGAGGAGTGAAGGGCTCTTCTGGTGAAATATCTTTGGACCTTTTCAAGGGTGTTGATGTCTGAGATGTGGTATGGGTTCCAGACAGATGAACTGTATTCAAGGATGGGTCTGGCAAAAGTTTTATAGGCTCTGGTGAGTAGCGTGAGATTGCCAGAGCAGAAGCTGCGTAGGATCAGGCTAACAACTCTGGAAGCCTTTTTGGTGATATTGTTGCAGTGGGCTTTGGCGCTTAGATAATTTGATAATAGTATTCCAAGGTCTTTTACTGAGTGGGGGTTGGCTGTGAGATTTTGTTTATTCAGTTTATATATGAGGTTCGGATTCTTTTTGCCGATGTGGAGTTTGAGGAGTTGAACACCTTCTTCGTCCACTATGAGGTGGAAAGACCGGACCCTGTAGCCTCTGCCTGCGGGCCACCTGATTCCCAGCCACTCATCCTATATAAACACCAAGTGAGAGCTGTATTGAAGGCTGTGAATGCCAGGTGCAGGTTCAGATAGGATGCTGTGGATACTGGTAAAGCCCTTTGCCAACAAATTAGCAGGAGTCCTGACAAGGATCTTTAACATCTCCCTGCAAACGGCCAATGTTCCATCATGCTTGAAAGCAGCCACTATTGTCCCAGTCCCAAAGAAAACAGCAATTAGCTGCCTAAATGACTACAGACCTATCACACTAGCAATAACATCTCTAGTGATAAAATGCTTCAAGAGATTGGTTCTCCAATACCTTCGGGCAGTGATGGCGAACCTTTTCTTCCCTCGGGTGAAAAGGTCCTTTTGAAGGATAGCAGCGTTGTCGGTGGTATTAAATAGTTTAACATCGTCGGCAAAGAGAACACAGTTGCATAATTTAATTTAATTTAATTTAATTTAATTTAATTTAATTTAATTTAATTTAATTTAATTTAATTTAATTTAATTTAATTTAATTTAATTTAATTTAATTTAATTTAATTTAATTTAATTTAATTTAATTTAATTTAATTTAATTTAATTTAATTTAATTTAATTTAATTTAATTTAATTTAATTTAATTTAATTTAATTTATACTTATACTTATACTTATACTTATACTTATATTTTTGTTTGTTTGTTTGTTTGTTTGTTTGTTTGTTTGTTTGTTTGTTTGTATGCCGCCCCCTCCACAGACTCGGGGTGGCTAACAACAGCAATAAAAACAGCATATAACAATCCAATATTAAAACAGTTAAAAACCCTTATTATAAAACCAAACATACATACAGACATACCATGCATAAAATTGTAAAGGCCTAGGGGGAAAGAGTATCTCAGTTCCCCCATGCCTGGCTGCAGAGGTGGGTTTTAAGAAGCTTATAAAAGGCAAGGAGTAGGGGCAATTCTAATCTCTGGGGGGAGTTGGTTCCAGAGGGCTGGAACCGCCACAGAGAAGGCTCTTCCCCTGGGTCCCGCCAAGCGACATTGTTTAGTTGACGGGACCCGGAGAAGACCCACTCTGTGGGACCTAACTGGTCGCTGGGATTCGTGCAGCAGAAGGCGGTCCCTGAGATAATCTGGTCCGGTGCCATGAAGGGCTTTATAGGTCATAACCAACACTTTGAATTGTGACCGGAAACTGATCGGCAACCAATGCAGACTGTGGAGTGTTGGTGAAACATGGGCATACCTAGGGAAGCCCATGATTGCTCTCGCAGCTGCATTCTGCACGACCTGAAGTTTCCGAACTCTTTTCAAAGGTAGTCCCATGTAGAGAGCATTACAGTAGTTGAGCCTCAAGGTGATAAGGGCATGAGTGACTGTGAGCAGTGACTCCCGGTCCAAATAGGGCTGCAACTGGTGCACCAGGCAAACCTGGGCAAATGCCCCCCTCGCCACAGCCGAAAGTTTTTTCTCTAATGTGAGCTGTGGATGGTCACAATTTATGTAGAGTATGAAGAGTGTGGGTCCTAAAACACTGCCTTGAGGGACACCACTGATGACGGGAGCAGGATTAGATATGGCACTTCCTATTTTGACTACTTGGAGACAAACAGCATGAGGTATCAACAACTATCTACATGGTGCTTACAAAACAACCTGACCTGAACATCAGCAAGACAAAGGAGATGGTGATAGACTTCTGGGTCCCGTCAACTAAACAATGTCGGTTGGCGGGCCCCAGGGGAAGAGTCTTCTCTGTGGCAGCCCCGACTCTCTGGAAACAGCTCCCCCCAGAGATTAGAACTGCCCCTACCCTCGTTGCCTTTCGTCATCAGGCATGGGGGAATTGAGATATCTCCCCCGGGCCTATATAATTTATGTATGGTATGTTTGTAGGTATGTCTGCTTAAAAATGGGGTTTTCTTAACTACTTTAAATTTTAAATTGTAAATTATTACATTTGTTATGAATTGTTTTATTATGTTGTGAGCCGCCCTGAGTCTACAGAAAGGGGCGGCATACAAATCAAATCAAATCAAATCAAAACAAAACAAAACAAAACAAATCAATAAATTAAATAAATTAAATCAATCAATCAATCAATAAAGACAGAGGAACCAGCCCCACTTTACATCGAGGAAGGCTGTGTGAGGAGACATTTTTCCTTTAAATTCCTGGGAGTCTACCTCAGTGAAGATCTCACCTGGAAAATCAACAGAGCTAGTTGGCCCCAAAGGCCCAAGAGAGACTCCATTTCCTCAGAGTCTTGTAAAAACAACAACAAAGCAACTGATGATCTCCTTTTACTGGTCCACAATAGAAAGCGTTCTTACACCTTGCATTACGGTGTGGTGTAAATGGCTTTAGAATAGAATAGAATTCTTTATCGGCAAAGTGTGATTGGACACACAAGGAATTTGTCTTGGTGCACATGCTCTCAGTGTACATAAAAGAAAAAGATTAGATTAGATTAGATTAAATTTATTGGATTTATATGCCGCCCCTCTCCGCAAACTTGGGGCGGCTCACAACAATAATAAAAAACAGTACATAATAACAAATCCAATGCCCACCAATCTAATTACAATTTAAAATTAATAAATTCATAAAACAGTCCCAATATATATAAAAAACAGGCACACAGTCAATCAATCAAATGGCAAAACAACATGGGCAAGGGGGAGAAGTTTTAGTTCCCCCATGCCTGACGGCAGAGGTGGGTCTTAAGGAGTTTACGAAAGGCAGGGAGGGTGGGGGCAATCCTAATCTCGGGGGGGAGCTGGTTCCAGAGGATACATTTGTCAAGAATCATGTGGTACAACACTTAATGATTGTCATAGGGGTCAAATAAGGAATGAAGAAACAATATTAATAAAAAATCTTAAGGATACAAGCAGCAAGTTACAGTCATACAGTCCTAAGTGGAAGGAAATGGGTGATAGGAATGATGAGAAAAAACTAGTAAGAAATAGAAGTGCAGACTTAGTAAAAAGTTTGATAGTGTTGAGGGAATTATTTGTTTAGCAGAGTGATGGCATTCGGGGGAAAACTGTTCTTGTGTCTAGTTGTCTTGGTGTGCAGTGCTCTGTAGTGACGTTTTGAAGGTAGGAGTTGAAACAGTTTGTGTCCAGGATGCAAGGGGTCAGTAAATATTTTCACTGCTCTCTGCAGTATACCTGTCCTCAATGGAAGGCAGGTTGGCAGCAATTGGTGGGACCCAGGGGGAGAGCCTTCTCTGTGGCGGCCCCGACCCTTTGGAACCAACTCCCCCCCAGATATCAGAGTTGCCCCCACCCTCCTTGCCTTTCGTAAACTCCTTAAAACTCACCTCTGTCGTCAGGCATGGGGGAATTGAGACTTTCCCTTCCCCCTAGGCTTATAAAATTTATGCATGGTATGTCAGTATGTATGATTGGTTTCTTAAATTGGGGTTTTTAAAATTAACTTAAATATTAGATTTGTTTACATTGTATTATTATTGTTGTTAGCCGCCCCGTGTCTACGGAGAGGGGTGGCATACAAATCTGATTAATAAATAAATAAATTTTTTTTTTCTGCAGTTCTGATTATCCTCTGAAGTCTGTGTTGGCCTTGTTGGGTTGCAGCACCAAACCAGACAGTTATAGAGGTGCAGGTGACGGACTCAATGATTCCTCAGCAGCTCCTTGGGCAATTTGAGCTTCCTGAGCTGGCACAGAAAGCACTTTCTTTGTTGTGCTTTTTTTGATGATGTTTTTGATGTTAGGTGACCATTTTAGGCCTTGAGATATGATAGAACCTAGAAATTGACAGGCGTGGATAGAAAAACATTACCAAGTGTGGTGAGCCCAGCACAAAACAGTACAGGCTGTCCCCGGATACTGCTAGACAACATCGCTAGGGCTTGCTGCCTTAGAAAGAGTGAGAAAAATCCTCAGGGATGACTCACACCCGGTCTAGCACTTATTTTATTCTCCTACCATCCGGAAAGAGCTATAGAACAGTGATTTTCAACCTTTTTTGAGCCGTGGCACATTTTTTACATTTACAAAATCTTGGAGCACACCACCAACCAAAAGGACACAAAACGACACTCTAAGACACTCTCCTCTCTTTTTCCATCCCTTTCTCCTCCCCCTTTTGTGTGTGTGTATATAAACACTCTTGAACCATTTCCAAAAACAGGTGAGGGCTGGGGGTTTTTCTCTCTTATTTTTGGGGTGCTTTTTATCATATGTTTTAAATCAAGAGTCACTTCTCTCTCTTTTGTTTCTCTTTCCTCTCATTCTCTGTCTCAATCATTTCGTCATTTCTTTTTTCCTCCCCTTTGCTAATTTCTCTCTCTCTCTCTCCCTTCCTCTCCTTTTTTCTCTCTCTTGCTTTCTTTCTATCTCTCTCTCTCTTGCTCTTTCTCTCTCTCCCGCTTTCTCTTTCTTGCTTTCTCTCTCTCTCTTTCTCTCTCTCTTTCTTTTTTGCTCTTTCTCTCTCTTCTCTTTCTTGCTTTCTTTCTCTCTTTCTCTCACTGTTTCTTTCTCTCTCTCACTCTCTTGCTCTCTCTCTCAGGAAAAAGTTGTGAGACCAGAACCTGAGCTTCCTTCTTCGCAGCACACCTGACCGTGTCTCGCGGCACACTAGTGTGCCACAGCACACTGGTTGAAAAACACTGCTATAGAAGCATAGGCAGCTGCACAACCAAGCTGCAGAACAATTTTTACAGTATCCATGGGCTGTCAGACTCCTGAATGAAAACTACTACAACATAGTACGATTGACTTTCTAATGAAACAAAAATGAAGATGATTAAAGGGGAGAAAACAGAGAGCTCCGTTTCATCATCTTCAATTATCTTCATTAGAAAGGACAAGTTATTTTTTCTATTGCTCTCTGTTTTCTCATATTCAATCATCTTCATTTTTGTTTCATTAAAAAGAGGATTTCCCCCCTATCATATATGCTGTTTTTGTGATGGTTTCTTTTCAAATAAGACTTCAATTTCACCTGGTCCACTTGACAAAGAATGACCCTTATTTTAAACTTCATGTATTCATCACTTGCAATCACAGAATTCTGGGAGTCATCTTATAACTAGCAGTTTTTTATGCAGAAATAGCATTCTGACAACACATTAACAATTAACAATTTTCTTTTGGAAAAGTTAAGGGACCTCAATGGGTTTTGTACTGATTTAAATTTGTAGTGTAATCTTAGTTAGTGGTCTGATGATCCTCTTAATTCGGTGTGCAGATATAAAATGTGGTAAGAATGTCCAAGTTGGAAACATGTATTTACAATTTAAAATATTAAGTTGCAGTGCCTTCTTCTTCATTTAAGCCTCAACTATTAGCATTATTCTTTAATTTTAACAAATGATATGTTACCAATTCTGGCACACAGTACAGTGGTACTTCTACTTACGAACGTAATTCATTCCGTGACCAGGTTCTTAAGTAGAAAAGTTTGGAAGAAGAAGCGATTTTCCCCATAGGAATCAATGTAAAAGCAAATAATGTGTGCAATTGGGGAAACCACAGGGAGGGTGGAGGCCCTGTTTCCTCCCAGGAGTTTCCTAGAGAGGCCCCATGGAGGCTTCTCCCTGCCTTTTCAGGTTACAGTTTCAAAGGCTCAGGTTTGTAAGTGGAAAATAGTTCTTGAGAAGAGGCAAAAAAATCTTGAATATCTGGTTCTTATCTAGAAAAGTTCGTAAGTAGAGGCGTTTGTAGGCAGAGGTACCACTGTACTTGGAAATCCAAGGAATTAAATCAGAGTGATGTATTAGCATTCAGTTCTAATAAACTATTGATTATGTTACAATATCTTATATCTAATCACATTTCTTCTAATGCAGGGGTAAAATTCAGCAGGTTCTGGAGAACCGGTAGCGGAAATTTTGAGTAGTTTGGGTAACTGGCAAATACCATCTCTGACTGTCCCCCAGAGTGGGATGGGAATAGAGATTTTATTATTATTATTATGTATTAGATTTGTATGCCGCCCTTCTCCGAAGACCCGGTGCGCCTCACAACAGCAATAAAAAACAAAATAGTAATGGAACAAATCTAATATTAAAAAACATATAAAACCCTATCATTATTTAAAAAACCAAACAGCACATTCATACCAAACATAAAACAAAGTATAAGAAAGCCTGGGGAAAGGTGTCTCAACTCCCCCATGGTT
The DNA here is from genome assembly GCF_031021105.1 of Erythrolamprus reginae. Taxonomy (NCBI): domain Eukaryota; kingdom Metazoa; phylum Chordata; class Lepidosauria; order Squamata; family Dipsadidae; genus Erythrolamprus; species Erythrolamprus reginae. The sequence goes on along the minus strand of NC_091953.1, from coordinate 12,651,492 downwards.
GGCGGTATAAGTGAGTCTTGAGTAGTTTACGAAAGACAAGTAGGGTGGGGGCAGTTCTAATCTCCGGGGGGAGTTGGTTCCAGAGGGCCGGGGCCGCCACAGAGAAGGCTCTTCCCCTGGGGCCCGCCAAACGACATTGTTTAGTTGACAGGACCCGGAGAAGGCCAACTCTGTGGGACCTTATCGGTCGCTGGGATTCGTGCGGTAGCAGGCGGTTCCAAAGGTACTCTGGTCCACTGCCATGTAGGGCTTTAAAGGTCATAACCAACACTTTGAATTGTGACCGGAAACTGATCAGCTAATGCAAGCCACGGAGTGTTGAAGAAATGTGGGCGAATCTTGGAAGCCCCACGATGGCTCTCGCGGCTGCGTTCTGCACGATCTTGCAGTATCCTTCCCCTGCCACACCCACAAAGCCACGCCCAAAGAGCCGGAGGGAAAAATTTGGAATTTCACCCCTGCTCTAAAGCCAATAAAACTTTCATGATTGTAACAGAACTGGAACTTCATACTGCAATATCGATGGGCATGAACAGTTTGTTTTTGCATCCATCAAATCACTTATTCAGAAATAACTTTAATGAATCAAAACAACTAATTTTACAGCGCAAGTACATCATGCTACAGCAAACCACACAAATCCCACATTTACAGGGATTTTATTTATTTTTAGGTCAGGGCTGGTTCACACAAGGCATTCAAAGTAGCAGGCGGCGTGCATAGGAGAAACTTGAACTGCAGCAAAAAGACACTTGTATTCTTACAAACTCATCGTTTTAGCAGAAAGTTCAACTGCAATTCCCACACTCAGCACATTTTCCACTCTTCATTTCACGAACACAAATGCTGCTTCACGTAACCACGAACATGCACATCAAATCTCATGAAATTGCAAAGAATATTTTTTCCCCAGCCTCAAATGTATCAAAGAATTATGTGAACCAGCCCTAAATATCTTCAGAGCTAGTGAACCAAATGCATGATGATTTTTCATGCACCTGCGAATAAATTTCAGAAATCATTTCTGAATGACAATCCAAAGTTTCCCCAAAATTCAAAACATAATTTAAGAAGGCAAGCAGATGTACAATAAGGTACTTCCAAGCAATCTTTGGACCCGTCTTATGTAGGCGTTTTCTTCTGCTGAAAAATAACTTTGAAATATTACTACTAAGAGTTTGTGAATTGCAGTGATAACTGAAGGAACACAAACCATTTAAAAAACTGAACAACTAAATGGGATTTATCAAAGACCTATAACAGCTTTCACCAAACTGCTGATTTCTGAATATGCTGCAATTACAACTCCCTGAACTGCCAATCAACTTGATCACTGGACATATTAATTGGCAATTCTGATAACATAGTTCTAAAATAACTAAAAACCCAAGTAACTTGACTCAGAAACCTGAGCCATAACAATGTAAACAAAACACTTCTACGCAAAGGCAACCATACTGTCACTCTCAAAACCACAACCTGAGAACATAAAATGAAATGTTTGGCAACTAAGGAATTAGATACAGGTATACAGTATATCTTATACAGATACTGAAGTAGATTTTGGAAATCTTAATCCCATACCATCAGGTAGCTCTATTTTTTTGGCAGCTGCTATCTTTGATATGTGTGCTAATACCCCAGGTTCTGGCAGAAGTTTAAATTCTATGCTCTTCTCTGTTGAAAATCACCAGGTAAGTCTCATTAAAACTTCACACACCTTGAAAAGGAGGTGCAAATGATTTGAACAGCGTTGCTCCTCCAAACTGAATATTTACATGTTACTTGAGGGCTGTGTCAATGATTTCCATTTACAATGGATAGGCAAAGCAGCAAAATAACAACACTTCTTCAAGTTAAAGTGAACACATTCCACAAGGGTAGCATAGCTTGTCTTATCCCAAGCGGCGCTTTATTCCAAAAGGCAACCGGACTTCCTTGGTTTGATTTTTCTTTCGAAAATGTTTCCCTTCTGATTCAAGAAGTTCAGAGCTGAAGAAGTTAGCTGGATGAGAAGTGAAACATTTTCAAAAGGGGGAAGTGGTGGAAAGACCAAGAAAGTCCAGTTGTCATTTGAGGGCAAAAGGCATCTTTGGGACAATCATGACCTCCATATATACGTACCGTATTTTTCGGAGTAGAAGACGCACCAGAGAATAAGACGCACAGTTTTGGGGGATGAAAACAAGGGAAAAAAGGCCTCTGCCTCCCAGCAATTTGCCAAACATCACAAATGATATACACTGTCTGCTGTGTATTTCTGTGCATGTGTGCCTGACCCATAGAAATAGCAAATAATTAATGTACATGATGACAATATACACTGCTCAAAAGAAATAAAGGGAGCACTTAAGCAACACAATATAACTCCAAGGAAATCAAACTTCTGTGAAATCAAACTGTCCACTTAGGAAGCAAGACTGATTGACAATCAATTTCACCTGCTGTTGTGCACATTCAACTTTGTACAGAACAAAGTATTAAATGAGAATATTTCATTCATTCAGATCTAGGATGTGTTACTTGAGTGTTCCCTTTATTTTTTTTTGAGCAGTATATTAATCCCAGAAAGTTTTCTTAAATGAAATCACACTAACTCCTCCCAATTATTTAAATAGATGTATTCCAAACATGACTAAGTCAGGATTTTGACTAAGTCAGGGTTTAACTCAGCTGCCTTATCTTAATACTAAAGCAGGACAATGTTACATTTCAGATTATCCTTTTACAGATCTTTAAAATTGATGTGGCTTTCTGGAAGTATTCTCTGTTATATAAAAAAAGATAGAAGAGCACTGGGCCTCTTCAGATCAAGAATTTATTTTAAAAAGCTTCTTCATTTTGCTAAGTTATCTAGAACAGTGTTTTTCAACCACTGTGCAGTGTGCCGCGAGACATGGTCAGCTGTGCTGCGAAGCTCAGAGAAAGAAAACAAGAGAGAGAGAAAGAGAAAGCAAGCAAGAGAGAAAGAAAACAAGAAAGCAAGCAAGAGAAAGCAAGAAAGCAAGAGAGAGAAAGAGAACGAGAAAGAAAGCAAGAGAGAGGGCAAGAGAGAGAGAGAAAGCAAGCAAGAGAGAGAGAAAGAGAGGGAGGGAAGGTGGGAGAGATAAAGACATAGAGGGAGGTAGGGAGGGAGAGAGAAAGAGCAAAAAAGAGGAAAGAAGGAAGAGAAAGAGGGATGGAGAGAGAGAAAAAGAGGAAGGGAGAGAAAGAGGGAGAAATAGAGCAAAAGGGAGGAAGAGATTTTTTTGTCCAATCTTTTTTTAGCCGCCCCCCCCCCCCCCCCCAAATGTGCTCCATGGTTTTGTAAATGTAAAAAATGTGCCGTGGCTCAAAAAAAGGTTGAAAATCACTGATCTAGAACAATAATAGAGCATCCTTTAAAAAAATAAGTAATAATTTGTATTCTAAAGGCATTTAGTTATTGACTTACCTCCTTGCAGCAAACAACAAACAGCCAATTTCAGCACAGACTAACACAAGAAAATAAATTTATGTCTTTGCCTCTACCCGCAACAATTTGCTTCTGCGCAGCTTTAATTTCACTTTTATTTTAGCACTGGCAACTTCAATCAGTCAGCTGAGTGTCACGAGGCGGATAAACAGTAGCTTGTGCTAATCAGGCTCTGCTGCTATTTGTTGCAAGGAGGTAAATTTCTGGGAGGCAGAGACCCAAAGGTGAGGGTGGCTGGGTGGGGCTACATTCAGTGTATAAGATGCACCCAAGTTTTCACCCTCTTTTGTGGGGGTAAAACGGTGCGTCTTATACTCCAGAAAAAATACATAATTTATCTTATAAAAATAATGTCAGTGTTACTCAGCAGAGTTTCATTTTAGCACCCGCTCAATCATAATGCGAAGATCTGGGGATGCAAGGACAAAATAGATTTCTTTAAAGCGCACGGCCCCCGTGGGCTAGGTCTACAAACTCCTAAGAATCTGCGACGGAGTTTGTGCAGTGTTCGACAATTTCAAACATATAGTGGTATTTATCAGTCCTTCGGGCGATATCGTAGGCCGTCTCTTCCAAGTTGTTTTTGAGATTTGGCTTTAAGTATTGATTCATGAGCAACAGTTCCAGGGTCTCCTTGCTCTCTCGGTTTCCGGCTGCTAAGTGCAGAGGCGTAAGCAACCCGTTGGTCTGAGCGTTGACGTTTGCCCCGTGCTGGAGCAAGAAGGAGGCAATTTTGGTGTTGTTCCATTTGCAAGCACTGTGCAGAGGGGTCCAACTATCCACGGTCAACGCGTGGACGTTGGCCCCGTGAGCAATCAGCTCACGAACCACTTCCATGTGTCCATTGTAGGCGGCGCGGTGAAGAGGAGTGTACTGATCTTCGTCCTGGACGTTTATAGACACAAGGTTTTCAGACAGGAGCCTCTGCACTGTGCTAAGCTGTAGGAAGGGAGACAGAGCTTAGTGTTATTCCACTAACCTCAAAAGTTCATGTTGAACAACTCGTATCTGGAACAAATGGCTTTAGACTTTGTTTTTCCCCTCCGAGATAACCAAAAGCAAGGATTCTTGCGCCACCTAGTGGACGCTCGGCTCGTATCCCGAATTTGAGCTCGGGTCTCGAAAAGAAATTTCTCTCCCCTCGTGGCTCGTATCTTGGAATACTCGCATGTGGAGCAGCTCGTATCTAGAGGTACGACTGTATATGTATGTATGTGTGTATATATATATGTGTGTGTGTGTGTGTGTCACATGCTTTGGCTGAATTTGAAAATTAAGGGAGACTAGGATAGATCTCAGTTTATAAATAGTGGTGAACCAGAACACCACCCCCACCACTATTTAGAAACATAGAAGACTGACGGCAGAAAAAGACCCCATGGTCCATCTAGTCTGCCCTTTTACTATTTCCTGTATTTTATCTTAGGATGGATCTATGTTTATCCCAGGCATGTTTAAATTCGGTTACTGTGGATTTACCAACCACGTCTGCTGGAAGTTTGTTCCAAGGATCTACTACTCTTTCAGTAAAATAATACTTTCTCATGTTGCCTTTGATCTTTCCCCCAACTAACTTCAGATTGTGTCCCTATTTATAAGGAACAAATGGCAGTTGCAAACAAACCATATTCAAAGCAGCATGAAGCCAATAACTTTAGCCTGATGATGGTGAATGTGATTTCACGGAAATGTTGCAAAGACACTCAAAATATTACATTGGGAAAAACCAAACTCACAATGGCATCCTGCCTTGCATGCAGCACAATAATTTACATACATACATACATACACACACTGCTCAAAAAAATAAAGGGAACACTTAAAAAACAGAATATAACTCCAAATAAATCAAATGTCTGTGAAATCAAACTGTCAACTTGGGAAGCAACACTGATTGACAATCAATTTCATTTTGTTGTCAGATGTTGTCAGTTGTTCAACATACGCACACAAACACATACATACACACACGCACACATGTATATACATACACACACATACACAGTTTCCCTGAAAATAAGACCCTGAAATAATCCCTTGGCCTTATTGCCATTCCCTCAAAAGCCCAATTGGGTTTATTATCAGGGGAGGTCTTATTTTGGTGGGAAACAGGAGGTACAGAACAAATTATTCAATGAGAATATTTCATTCATTCAGATCTAGGATATGTTCTTTGAGTGTTCCCTTTATTTTTGAGCAGTGTGTAGATAGATACAAGATAGATAGATGGCTGGCTGGCTGGATAGATGATAGATAGATAGATAGATAGATAGATAGATAGATAGATAGATAGATAGATAGATAGATTTGTTTATTTATTAGATTTCTATGCCGCCCTTCTCCGAAGACTCGGGATGGATAGATAGATAGATAGATAGATAGATAGATAGATAGATAGATAGATAGATAGATAGACAGACAGACAGACAGACAGACAGACAGATAGATAGATAGATAAATGGATGGATGGATGTTTGGATGGATGGATAGATAATAGATAGATAGATAAATAGATAGATAGACAGACAGACAGACAGATAATAGATAGATAGATAGATAGATAGATAGATAGATAGATAGATAGATAGATAGATAGATAGATAAATGGATGGATGGATGTTTGGATGGATGGATAGATAATAGATAGATAGATAAATAGATAGATAGACAGACAGACAGACAGACAGATAATAGATAGATAGATAGATAGATAGATAGATAGATAGATAGATAGATAGATAGATAGATAGATAGATAAATGGATGGATGGATGTTTGGATGGATGGATAGATAATAGATAGATAGATAAATAGATAGATAGACAGACAGACAGACAGATAATAGATAGATAGATAGATAGATAGATAGATAGATAGATAGATAAATGGATGGATGGATGTTTGGATGGATGGATAGATAATAGATAGATAGATAAATAGATAGATAGACAGACAGACAGACAGATAATAGATAGATAGATAGATAGATAGATAGATAGATAGATAGATAGATAGATAGATAAATGGATGGATGTTTGGATGGATGGATAGATAATAGATAGATAGATAAATAGATAGATAGACAGACAGACAGACAGATAATAGATAGATAGATAGATAGATAGATAGATAGATAGATAGATAGATAGATAGATAAATGGATGGATGGATGTTTGGATGGATGGATAGATAATAGATAGATAGATAAATAGATAGATAGACAGACAGACAGACAGACAGACAGATAATAGATAGATAGATAGATGGATGGATGGATGTTTGGATGGATGGATAGTATTTGGCTTACCCTGTTTTTTTCAGCTGCCCAAAGCAGAAGCTTATCTGGGCTGTTTGCCAACTTTTTCTCTTGAGCCTGGTACCATTCCTCTGTTTTTTCTTCCTGGTCTTCCTCGTCAGAGTCTCCGGACCAAAGGCTCTGTGTTCCTCTTGGGATGAGATGCCGGTGGGTTTCCAGTAGCTCAAGCTGGTTAAAGCTGTCAATAAAGTCTTTTCCCTCTTCATCTGTGTTATTGTTGTCTGCTGACATTACGCTTTCATTCATTTTGCAGGCTTTGATTTGCCCGTCCCTTAACAGCAGAAGAGTTCCACTTTTATTTTCCTAACTCATAGCCCCACAATGGCTTGCCAACCGAGTTTGGTAACAGAAGCTACTAGCAGCAACATCACCACCATCTTTAAAGAGAGAGAGAGAGAAAACGAAAGAAATTGAATATTATGATTGCGGAAAAGAGGATAAGACATTTGCTGCACCTTCCACAGCTTCTCAGAAGGGTCCATTAAAAAAGCTACCTTATTGCTTCCTTGGCACTATCAAACAAGAAACATGACTCACAACAAAGATTAATACAAAACATATAGGAAAGTCCTCGGAGAGGGGCAGCATACAAATCCACAATAAAAATAAATAATAAATCTAAATTAAAATACACTCTTAAAAATCCCAGTACTTAAAACTAATCAATCACATTCATTCCATCATGCAGCATACATTCAGTCATCAACCGGGGCTAGATATTCTCAATGGCCCCAAGTCTATTGGCAGAGGTGAGTTTTTAAGACTTTTCAGAAAGCGGAAAGATTGGGGGCAGGAAATATGACTTTAGTAACTGAGTAGTTGATGCATGGAACTCACTACCAGACTCTGTAGTATTATCACCTAACCCCCAAAACTTTACCCTTAGGTTATCCACTCTCCTGATACCTAAGAGGTCAGTAAGAGGCGTGCATAAGTGCACCAGCGTGCCTTCCGTCCCCTGTCCTAATGTTTCTCTTTTACTGGTATCATGTATATAAATATTATTATATTTTGGTATACCACCAATGCATACTGGACAAAACAAACAAATAAAATAAAATAAAAAGAAAGAAAGAAAGAAAGATAGATGAATGGAAGGATGGATGGATAGGTAGGTAGGTAGATAGATGAGTGGAAGGACGGATGGATGGATGGATGGATAGATGGATGAATGGAAGGAGAGAAAGATGGATGGATGGATGGATACATACATACATACATACATAGATACATACATACATTCATAGATACTTAGATAGCCAGGCGCCCTTCCTTTGAAGACGGCTTAATGCAGTCTTACGGGCATCCAAGCAGCAGAGACTAGACACCTACCGATCAATGAATGCCTAACAAGGATGTACTGTATATATTCCTCGGCGTGCACGCTTCGAAACCTCCCTGGCTCCAGAATAAGACGCGTGTCAAAAGAGCGAGCGAGCTAGCAAAACCCAAAGCCGCCCTCCGCTTTGCAGGCAGCCGAAGCCTCGACTCCTCCAACACCCCGACAAGCCTCGCGTGCCCTTCCAGTCTAGGACATTTCCGCCCGTTCCTTGGACGGGCGGGGGGAGGGTGGTAAAGGAAGGCCACCTTTCACCGGAAGCGACTATCGTTGCGGTTGCGCAATGAGAGTCGACTGGGGGGGGGAGAAGAGGGTGTTAGGCACATGGGGAGGGGAGACAAGGAAAGCGGGAGTGGCGTAGTTCTCGCGAGAAGTGGCTGCCGGCGCTCGCGGGAGAGGGCCGGGAAGTATGGAAGGAGGGAAAGTTGGGTGAGCTGAATGTGTGGAGGGGGGGGGCAGTTGTGTGTGTGGGGGGGGGGGAGCGCGGCGGGATGAGGCGTGAGGGTGGCGTCCTCACTCTCTGCCTGGCCGGTAGACGAGGTGAAACGAGCCCGGTGTCTCAAAAACAGCCGGAATCCCACGGAGACCGCAGAGGAGGCTGCCTGCAGTGTCTCTGCAGGAGTTGCCGTTCTTGCTTTAATTCGTACCATCCTTGTGAGGGGCGGGAGAGGCAATAGAGGCGTCAGTTCCAACCCAGAGTGCCAGAAAATGTCTCTCCTCCGGAGAAGAAATGATTTCATCAGGTTGTCTGGATGGTTTGGGTTGGAAACCCCCCAACCCTTGGGTGGGGTTCAGTAGTGGGCTGCTGCATGGACGGTCCAGCGCACAGTCTCAGTTGAAAAAATGGATATGCGCATGCGTCTCCGCATTCCTGCTGCGCCCACCCACATGAGATTCAGCTTCTGCGCATGCACAGGTAGCAAAATCTTGCACGAGGAAACTTACGCGTGCAGGATTTCACCAATTTTCACCTTTTTTGCTCCCGCACATGCACAGAAGGTCTCCCGCGCGTGAAATCTCCCCCGCGCGAGCATCCTCACACAAGATTTCACTTTCTGCGCATGTGCAGAAGCTCCCGCCTACACATGCGTGGAAGGAAAGAAATTGCCTAAAATTGGTGAAATCTCACACGCGCAAGCGTCCTCGTGCAAGATTTTACTTCCCACGCACGCGCAGAAGCTGAATCTCATGCCGGCATGTGTGGATGCGCAGGTGACAGGCAGCCCATTTGGTGGGGTTACCCAGCATGAGAAAGCCAAGCAGAGTTAACTCAGCCCACAATCACAGTAGAATTGGAAGGGACCTTGGAGGTCTTCTAGTCCAGCCCCCAGCTCAAGTAGGAGATCCTATAGCACCGTGATGGCGAACCTATGGTATGAGTGCCACAGGTGGCACACACAGCCCTGTCTTTGGGCATGTGAGCTATCGCAAAGGTCAGATGCACCGTGCATGTGCGTATGCCTTCCACTGGTCAGCTGATTTTGGGGTATCTGCTGTGTATCCCCAGGTTCTGGAGGCTTTTCTCAAGCCTCCTGGAGGGTGAAAATTGCCTTCACTGGGCTCTGGAGGCTGGAAGTGTGCCAGAACTTCTGGGAGACCCGTTTTTCACCCTCCCCAGGCTATGGAGGCTTTCCTTGAGCCTCTGGGGGGGGGTGAAAATGGTCAACCCTGGCCTCTGGAGACCGGGGTCGGGGCTATGTGGCTGGGAGGGTGTCACTCACTCATTGCTTTATCGGTGACAACACTGCACACTTGCACATGCGCATGCTTTCGACACGTGTCGAGAAAAGGTTAGCCATCACTACTCGTGTGACTGTAGCATGTTGTGGGAATGTTGCGTTTCCCACCGGCCTGGTTTGAAGCCAGTCTCTCTCTTCTTCACCCACCCCTCAAAAAGGTTATGAAGGAGACTGCTGGCTGGCCACTGCAGAACAGCTTAAATCCAGGGGCAACGATTTCGGCTCGTTTAATCCTATAGAACAGTTACGTTCCTGTTTGGGAATTATATATTATACCTTTATAAAATAATAATAATAATAATAATAATAATAATAATAATAATAATAATTTATTGGATTTGTATGCCGCCCCTCTCCGTAGACTCGGGGCAGCTAACAACAATGATAAAAACAACACGTGACAATCCAATAATAAAACAACTAAAAACCATTATTTATAAAACCAAACATACGCACAAACATACCATGCATACCTTGTAATGGCCTTGGGGGAAGGAATATCTCAACTCCTCCATGCCTGGCGGTATAAATGAGTCTTGAGTAGTTTACAAAAGACAGGGAGTGTGGGGGCAATTCTAATCTCCGGGGGGAGTTGGTTCCCGAGGGTCGGAGCCGCCACAGAGAAGGCTCTTCCCCTGGGGCCCGCCAAACAACATTGTTTAGTCGACGGGACCCGGAGAAGGCCAACTCTGTGGGACTTTATCGGTCGCTGGGATTCATGCAGTAGCAACAACAACAACAACAATAATAATAATAATAATCTATTAGATTTGTATGCTGCCCCTCTCCGAGGACTCAAAGTTATATTATGTGACACTGTGTTACAGGAATGATAGAAACGCGGTTTACTTCACAGAATAACGGGTGGAGGCCTTTTAGTCTGACTTCTGCGCTCTAGGAAACTATAACCATCCATTTCAGACAAATGGTTGTCCAATCTCTTCTTAAAAACTTCCAGTATTGGTTTGCCTAATTGGGAAGTTGTTTAGTCTCACAAGTTTTGATTTCCTTTGGATTTTGAGTGTGCCTGTGGAAACTATAATGATCACTTTTACAGAAATGGTGCAAACCCCCCTCAGTGGTTACGTAGAGACCAGTCATGAGTGCCAGTTAACTAAAATAATTCATTGCTTGGATCATTCACTTATCATTTCAAAAATTCAGCTTCAGAAAGGGTGGACCTTGATAGAGTTTGCTGTTTCCATTCTATCCAAAGAAATTTTCACTTTTTATTTTCATTTATTTTAGTGATGCCTTTGAGTCACTGAAGACTTCCTGCACTGGTCCTTTAAGTTTATTTGGCAAGTTTTTGAAAGAAGATTGCTATTGCCTGCTTCCTAGGGCTGAAGACAGTTCCTGCTCCAAAATCCCCCAGATAGCTTTGCGATTAAAATGATGCTAGAACTCAGGTTCTTCCAGCTTTTAATCTAGTATCTTAACCAACACAACAAACTGGACCTCAGATTTTGGCTGAGTTTAATACCCAAACCACTTATTAGGATTAGGTCTCCCGTCTGCAAGTTCTACAAATGGAATGGAATGTTCTAGATTGCTCTTTTATAAAAAAATAAAAGAACATCATTCTTTCCTTCAACAAAAACCCATTGTGTGTAAGAGAATGACTCCTTCTATTCTTTCATAATTAAATGAGAAAAGGGGGAGAAAAACATTAGTTTGTCATTTCTCTCTTAATTTCTGCAGAAAGCTTTTGTTGTGCCTCATTTCACCCACAAATAATAAGATATTTTCCAAATTCTCCTTTAGATTTTTCCCTGAAAGGCAGGAGCCATGTGGCTATAATGCTTTTTGCAAAAAATTAAAGATATGATCATGATAAAAAGTAAAAACCATACTTGCCTTAGAGTTTTTCTGGTTACAGTATATAGATTCTTGGTTTTTCATTTATTTTACGTTGGATCAGACTTAGTTTTTTTTCAGTGGAAAAATACATTTTAAACAATAAATGATGATAGTTTGGCTTCAACTTTATTACCCTAAGATTCTTCTCTTTATTTGATTGTTCATAGGTCTTGACTGAAAGTCTCTGTGCTGGTTTTTTTTAAAAGTCATTTGGCTTTGTGAGACCTTTTGTAAATTGGAGCCAGGTTGATTGTAGAGATGAGTTCTACCACTTCCAGGTAAATTTTCCACAATATTCACATCAATGAGGAAGAAATTTAGTCATCTGTCTTGCTAATTATGGTTTTCCTGTAATTTACTGACACCCTATCAGTATTGAAAATGAAAACTATCTAAGGGAGGCAAAGTTTAGTTTTATAATTTAAATTGCAGATTTGTTGTAAGAAATAATTCAACTAATTAAATGTTCTAAGTGTCGTAGATAATAATAGTGTAATGATAGAGTTGGAAGGGACCTTGGAGGTCTTCTAATCCAACTCCCTGCTTAGGCAGGAAACCCTACACTATTTCAGACAAATGTTTTTCCAACATCTTAAAAACTTCCTGTGTTGGAGCATTCACAATGTCTGGAGGCAAGCTGTTCCATTTAATTGTTCTCAATATCCAGAAATTTCTTCTTAGTTCTAAGTTGCTTCTCTCCTTGTTTAGTTTTCATCCATTGTTTCTTGTTCTACCCTCAGGTGCTCTGGAGAATAGGTTGACTCCCTCTTCTTTGTGGCAACCCCTGAGATATGGGAACACTGCTATCATGTCTCCCCTGGTCCTTTTTTTCATTAAACTAAACATACCCAGTTCCTACAACCGTTCTTCATATGTTTTAGCCTCCAGTCCCCTAATCATCTTGGTTGTTCTTCTCTGCACTTTTTCTAGAGTCTAAATAGAGATTGAGTTAATCATAGAAATACAACAAAAAAAGTCTCTAGTGGCGCAGTTGTTCCCTATAATTTTATAATTCAATGAAATGAATACTGAATACTATAGGTTTTAAAGAATGTCATCTATAACTTTGCAAAATGCTTCATTGCATTAGATGCCGAAACAGTAAACGATGCAGCCATACTATTGTGCTTCTTTCTCTCTCATAACTTTAGAGATGATGAAGAAAATGAAACATTTAAAATTTTAGTTGCTACAGACATTCACCTGGGATATTTGGAGAAGGATGCTTGTCGTGGAAGTGACACTTTTGTAACCTTTGATGAAATATTGAAACTTGCTCAGGATAATGAGGTAACCCACTTTGAAATCATGTTACGAAACTACCACTGAAAGTTTACATGTAGGACAAAGTCCTTGACTTATGACCACAGTTCAGCCCAATATTTTCCATTGCTCAGCAGGGCAATTGTTAGTGACTTGAGCCTTATTCGATGATTAATTTTTGCCAGCAGAATCCATTATTTCAATCAAGTTAACACTGCTGCTTGATAGTACATTTCCCAGTTACGTACACCAAAACCGTACTAGAAATTATTCTCATTGTTAGGACATTAATTGCATATTACACAACACTGTGAATTGAAGACCAATTTGAGCCAGTTATACTGTCAATAAGACCTGGGGCAGTAATGAAAAATTAACCTGGACATGCGCAGTTCATATTTGAATACTATTTAGAATCTTTTGAACTGAGTTAACAGCCAACAACCAAGAGATAAATAAAATTGGTTTTAAGACATGCATAGAGGTTAATCTCTTGCTTTGCATGCAGCATGCTAAAGGTTCAAATCCAAGTAGGGTATGTCTGTTTGATGAGGCCAGATTAAGGTTGAAATATATATATATAACAGGCTTCCTTCCTTTTCACTTATTAGCAAAAATACGTAACCGTATATGTATTCACCTTTAAATGAAGCTTTATAACAAACATCTGGGTGTATTTTTTCATTTTCAGTTCTTTCTGTTTTCAGCGTAAGAGGTACTTTATTATACTGTACTTGTTTAATTAACATAGTAACTTATTTTATATGTCGGGCATTTCAGTCAGGATTAAAAATAAAACCTGTCAAATTCTAGAAAGGACTGTCATCTCTTGCTTTCTACACATTTTTGAGCCTTAAAAGGACTTCAGATGCATTTGGGGTTTAGTGTCATGGAAGATGCACTATTTAAGATTAATAGGCCAAAAGGCACTTTGGAGAGGCTGTAAACTTAATACCTGCCTGCAATTTCTTAAAGTAGCACATCTGTTCTCAAAACAACAACAGCAACAACCCAATCCCAAACCATTTTCATAAATTATAATTTTGAGAGAGAAAAATTGCATATATACTGCTCAAAAAAATAAAGGGAACACTCAAATAACACATCCTAGAGCTGAATAAATGAAATATTCTCATTGAATACTTGTAGTTATATTCTGTTTTTGAAGTGTTCTCTTTATTTTTTTGAGCAGTATATATCAGTAACATAGTTATACATTTTCATCGAATCAGTGACGATTCAATATTCTATTTTGCACCTATTTTATGCTGTTATTTATCATTTTTTTCATTTCTTTACACTCGCCTCCCTCTATCTCCATCTCCCCCTCCCCCACCTTCTTACTCATTCTCTCCGCCTTCCTACTTCACTCCTTCTGTACAAAGTTGAATGTGCACAACAGCATGTGAAATTGATTGTCAAATCAGTGTTGCTTCCTACGTGGACAGCTTGATTTCACAGAAGTTTGATTTACTTGGAGTTATATTGTGTTGTTTAAGGGTTCCCTTTATTTTTTGAGCAGTGTATAATAGTAACATCTCCCGTCAAAATCTTTTTTGTAGGTGGACTTAATTTTATTAGGTGGAGATCTCTTTCATGAAAACAAGCCTTCCCGGAAAACAGTATATACATGTTTACAATTACTAAGAAAATATTGCATGGGTGACCGTCCTGTACAATTTGAAATTCTGAGTGATCAGTCAGTTAACTTCGGCTTTAGCAAGTAAGTACTGTATTCCTATTGTACCTCAAATTCTGTTTTCTAATTTACAGAATTGTAAACAACTAAAGAAAGTTTGATCCAGTTGGTTCTTTTTTTGCTTAGTGATGCTAATTCTGGACAATATATTTTTATTCTGGTCTATATTATTATTACACTGGATGTTTTCCTGTATGGTCTTCTTAGTTCTCAACTTGGGGGTTGGTACCCCTTTGGGGGTCAAACAACCGTTTCACAGGGGTCACTTAAGACCATGGAAGAAGGCAAATTTCCCAGATAGAAGTAAAGCTTCTATTCTGGCACCTTGGAACATATTTTTATAATCCGACCAATCCGATGTTTACAGTGGCGGTGTCCCTCTGACCTTCCTGCCAATCAGCTTAAAGCTCTGTTGGGAGAATTGGTGCTAGACTTATGGTTGGGTGTTGTCCCCACAACATGAGGAACTGTATTAAGGGGCTGTGGCATTAGAAAGGTTGAGAACACTGGTCAATGGAACTCTTTATCTCTCTCCGCCGCCCGCCGGAAATTCTGTTCCATTAGCATTGTGGCCTGCAAATAAAAAATCTATGCATTCATGAAAAGTACTAAAATGGGAGAAAGGCATTTTTCTTTTTATGGTATATATATATAAATATCTCTCCAACTTCCTGAGCAGCTTTTCAAATCAAGAAGCAATGTACAGTGGTACCTCGGTAATCGACCACAATTCGTTCCAGAAGTGTGGTCGAGAACCGATTTGGTCAAGTACCGAATTTATTTATCCCGTAGGAAATAATGGAAATGGATTTAATTGGTTCCCAGCCCCTGTTAACTCGCTGGGAACCAATTAAATCTATTTTCTTTATTTCCTATGGGATAAATAAATTCGGTACTCCAAGCTGCAGGAAGGATGGGGGCGGCTGCAATCCCGGCAGCTTTGGGGGGCTCCTTTCCTCAATGCTTCGTACCTGTAAGCAGCTGCAAAAACTTTCTCCTTCCGGCTTCCCTTCGAGGAGCAACAGCGCCGGGAACGTCACGTAATGAAGGGAGGCTGCTGGAGCGGCGGCAACTGCTGAGATGGCTCCGGCGGCTTCCCTTCATCACGTGAGGTTCCCAGCGCTGTTGCTACTTGAAGGGAAGTTGCCGCCGCCGGGAAGGAGAAAGTTTTTGCAGCTGCTTACAGGTAATAAGAGGAAGCAATGAGGAAAGGAGCCCCCCGAAGCTGCCGGGATTGCAGCCGCCCCCACCTTTCCTGCAGCTTGGAGCTCTTATAGAGCTCCTCAGCCCCCTGAAGCTGCTGGGATTGCAGCAGCCCCCGGCGGTAACATTTCTGATAGTGAACAAAATTTTCTGTGGCTGTTCGGTATCCGAATTTTTGTTCAGATACCGAAGCAAATTTTTGCCGAAAATTTTATTCGTTATCCGAAATGTACGAGAACCAAAGCGTTCGAGTACCGAGGTACCATTGTATATAAAAACACTCTCATTCCTTTTCTCAAAACAAACAATCAAATTAATTCTATTCCACTCTTCTATTTAATTCAAAGAAAATAATAAATATAGCTCAGGGTTGAACTGTGAAGTTCTTGGTAATCATTGAGTTTGTTTGATTTCAAATCTTTCATTAGCTAATGACCTTTCATTAGTTAATTTCACCAGTGTGGATGTATATAGAGTTTGTTGCCTAATAGTGGCCAGACAAACTACTACATAGGTATAAACAGCAAAACCCACACTCCATCACACTGATGATGTTACCTAGTTGGATAGTGAAAGATCTGTAATCAGATGGCCAAACTCGGAGAACAACATCAAGAACTTCACCATTCTAATTCAGTCTATAGGGCTTAATTATATTTTTTTTAAAAATACATTCCAGTAGAGTTTAGTTGCATGTTGGAAATGATCCGGTGATATTTTTTGCTTGCTTTAAACTTCTTGCCCTGTCTAGGTTTCCATGGGTGAACTACCAAGATGAAAATCTCAACATTTCTATTCCAGTTTTTAGTATTCATGGCAACCATGATGATCCCACAGGGGTAAGAATATTAAAAGAATGAAAGAAGAGCAGTATCTTTATTCATTATGCTAGTAATCCTTTAGAAAGACAGCTAAGAATATGAAAATTACAATCTTACCAGTTCCATACTAAAATCCGCTATTGAAATTAAGCATGAGTTATCGGGTATCCTGCACCAAATATTTGGTAGGCTGCAGTTTTGTTTTTTAAACTTGCTGTCAAGTTTATCATAGATTATGATTTGGAAGGCATACAAGCTTAAAATAGCATTTAATGTACTGATAGCACGTGGTTTGTGTTTTAGAATAAAATGTAACTTCCTTAAGAGTAAAAACATAAAACCTTTTGTTGTATAATTGATTTGGTTCATTGTCTTAAAAAAAAAATCAGCCAGGTTTTAAAAATTAACCTTTTACCGTACTGTTTTTGTATGTTTTATTTGTGAAATGTTAATTTATGGAAAAATACAGTACTATAATTAGTTACATTCTGGTTTTTGTCTAATTATTCCGAGGTTATTCTTAAAGTGGAGGAAATAAAACAGATTAGAAACGAAAGTATTTGCGTTTTCTCTACTTTTAAGAAGTCAAAGACTTCAAAGGCTATTTAATACAGGAGAAAGCATTCATTTGTCATTTAATGTTTGTCTGAGAGATGTAAGCAAACATAACATGTTTTTTTTTACTTATGTGCATACACATGTACCAGTAAGTAAAAGAAAATTTGGTTTTAATGCTTAATATGTTGGGAACTTAACAAAATTAATGTGACACAAATTCTGTCTTTGTTATTATTTTCCATAATTATAGGCAGATGGTCTTTGTGCTTTGGATATTTTAACTTGTGCAGGACTTATTAATCATTTTGGACGTTCACCATCCGTAGAGAAAATAGAAATCAGTCCCATTTTGCTTCAGAAAGGAAATTCAAAAATTGCTCTTTATGGATTAGGTAAGACTTTTGCAGATTGGGACAGGATATTATATATATACAAGTGCTTCTCCAAAAATGGAAAAAAAATAATAAAGATATCGAATTTAATTTTTATGTTGTAATTTGTCAGTTAGAATTAAGAGCAGCAGTAGCACAAAAATATTGGTTTCGGTGTATAAAAATACTTCCAACTACAGTGTTCCCTCAATTTTCGCGGGTTCGAACTTCGCGAAAAGTCTATACCACGGTTTTTCAAAAATATTAATTAAAAAATACTTCGTCGGTTTTTTCCCTATACCACAGCTTTTCCCGCCCGATGACATATGTCATTGCCAAACTTTCGTCTGCCTTAAATAAATATTTTTAAAAATAAACTTTAATAAATAAACACAGTGAGTAATAATCTAAGTGGTTGCTAAGGGAATGGGAAATTGCAATTTAGGGGTTTAAAGTGTTAAGGGAAGGTTTGTGATACTGTTCATAGCCAAAAATAGCATCTCTACTTCGCGGAAATTCGACTTTCGCGGGCGGTCTCAGAACGCATCCCCCGCGAAAATCGAGGGAACACTGTATTTCAATTGCAAAATTTTGTGGGATAACCCATTTCTGAGTGCAAAACCTCTGCTTTTTGGAAACATGCTGATCTAAGCATTTAGAAGCGTTTCAAGCTCAAAATTACCACTCCAAACCCTGAGATGAAGTTTCGTTTGTGAAAGGGTTCAATAGGATATTTATTTATTTTATTATTTATTTATTTATTAGATTTGTATGCCGCTCCTCTCCGTAGACTCGAGGCGGCTCACAGCAACAACAAAACAATTTGTTTATTTTTTGTTAAAATTTTAAAAAACCAATAAAATTTATTTTAAAAAAACCCAACAACAACAAAACAATGTACAACAAATCTAATAATTTTAAAAAAACACTAAAACCCCCATTATTAAAAGCAAACATACACACAACAATACCATGCATAAACTGTATAGGCCTGGGGGAGATGTCTCAATTCCCCCATGCCTGACGGCAGAGATGGGTTTTAAGGAGTTTGCGAAAAGCAAGGAGGGTGGGGGCAGTTCTAATCTCCGGGGGGAGCTGGTTCCAGAGGGTCGGGGCCGCCACAGAGAAGGCTCTTCTCCTGGGTCCCGCCAAACGACATTGTTTAGTCGACAGGACCTGGAGAAGGCCAACTCCGTGGGACCTAACCGGTCGCTGGGATTCGTGCGGCAGAAGGCGGTCCCGGAGATATTCTGCATGCCTCTAAATTTTATATATATTTTCATGCAATGAGCGAAGGAGTCCCTGTGGATTTTACTTTGCTAATCCAGGGGTCTCCAACTTTGGCAGCTTTAAAATTTGTGGACTTCCAACTCCTAGAATGCTGGGAGTTGCAGTCCACAAGTCTTAAAGTTGCCAAGGTTGAAGACCCCTGCACTAGTCCTTGCCAACTATAAGAGTTGTTGCTCATCGCTATTTCAAGGCCAGCACTGTCCCAAAACATTTTCGTGGTTTTGTGGCCAGCGTGACGTCACAAGAGTACTGTTACCTTCCCACTGAAATAGTACCTATTTACCTACTTGCACTTACATGATTTTGAACTGCTAGGATAGCTGGAGCTGAAGTGAGGATGGGAGCTCAGCCCATCATTTTGAATTCAGGTCTTTGGCTGTCGGCTTTCCAGCCAATAAACCCAGCATCTAAACCTCTGAGCCACTGCATCACCACTCGTGCAGTGAGTGCCATGTGGAAAAAAATGTAAGGCTGCAAAGTGTTTCCAATCCTATTTGTCTTTAAGGTGTTGCAAAAAAACTGATGAGGTCAGGGGAATCTCTGGGGAACAACGAAGCGGTGGAAGTGATGTGCCGGTGCCTGGAGGCTGTTGGGGCCTGGATGGGTGTCAACAGACTCAAACTCAACCCGGATAAGACGGAGTCGCTGTGGGTTTTGCCTCCCAAGGACAACTCCATCTGTCCGTCCATTACCCTGGGGGGGGGAATTATTGACCCCCTCAGAGCGGGTCCGCAACTTGGGCGTCCTCCTCGATCCACAGCTCACATTAGAACAACATCTCGCAGCTGTGGCGAGGGGGACGTTTGCCCAGGTTCGCCTGGTGCACCAGTTGCGGCCCTATCTGGACCGGGACTCACTGCTCACAGTCACTCATGCCCTCATCACCTCGAGGTTCGACTACTGTAATGCTCTCTACATGGGGCTACCTTTGAAAAGTGTTCGGAAACTCCAGATCGTGCAGGTATGCCCATGTTTCACCATCACTCCGCAGTCTGCACTGGCTGCCGATCAGTTTCCGGTCACAATTCAAAGTGTTGGTTATGACCTTTAAAGCCCTTCATGGCACTGGACCAGAATATCTCCGAGACCGCCTCCTGCCGCACGAATCCCAGCGACCAATTAGGTCCCACAGAGTGGGCCTTCTCCGGGTCCCGTCAACTAAGCAATGTCGGTTGGCGGGCCCCAGGGGAAGAGCCTTCTCTGTGGCGGCACCGGCCCTCTGGAACCAACTCCCCCCGGAGATTAGAACTGCCCCTACTCTTCCTGCCTTCCGTAAACTTCTTAAAACCCACCTTTGCCGTCAGGCATGGGGGAATTGAAACATCCCCCCCCCTGGGCACGTTGAATTTATATATGGTATGCTTGTGTGTGAGTCTGTTAGTTTGTGGGGTTTTTTAAATCTTTAAAATTTTAAATTGTTGATTACTTATGATTTGTCTTTTTACATGTTGTGAGCCGCCCCGAGTCTTCGGAGAGGGGCGGCATACAAATCCAAGTAATAAATAAATAAATAAATAAATAAATAACGATTTTCCAACAGAAAACACTTTCTTTAGTTGGAAAGCTCTGCTGTGTGGCAAGCAAAATATTAAACTTGCTTCGAACTTTTGCCAGTAGAAAACTGCAAAATAATCTTGTGTGTTATCTAAATAGTAGTTGAACACTGTTCAACTATGTAATTTTCTGCTTGCTGGGTCACTAAAAGCCCATTGCATGTATTTTTTATCATCTAGGATCTGTTCCCGACGAAAGACTATATCGGATGTTTGTGAATAAGCAAGTAACCATGTTGAGGCCGAAAGAAGATGAAGATAGATGGTTTAATCTGTTTGTCATTCATCAAAATAGGTACAGCTGCTGATTAGTAAGGCAACCATCCCAAATGTTTTCCACTTGATTCATCCTGATTTAAAAGGAAGTCATTGAAATTTTTGTGTCATACAAAACAAATTCAACTAGCATTAATCTGCTTGGGGAAAGCCAACATTTCAATATCATATTATAGAAGAGGAGAGGAGAAGAAAAGAGAATAAGAAGAGAGAATAAAAGAGAATAATAGAATATAATGTTTAGTGGCCAAGTGTGATTGGACACACGAGGAATTTGTCTTGCTCTCAGCGTACATAAAATAAAAGATAGGTTCATACAGTCATTAGTGGAAGGAGATAGGTGATGGGAACAATGAGATGATTAATAGTAGTGCAGACTTAGTTTGACAGTTTTGACGGAATTATTTGTTTAGCAGAGTGATGGTGTTCCGGGAAAAAATGTTCTTGTGTCTAGTTATCCTGGTGTGCATTGCTCCGTTTTGAGGATAGGAATTGAAACAGTTTGTGTCCAGGATGTGAGGGGTCTGTAAATATTTTCATAGCCTTCTTTTTGACTCATGCAGTATATAGATCCTCAATGGAAGGCAGGGTAATTTGTCACTGTTCCAGTGTTGCAAAATGATTTTTTGAAACCAGAGCAGCAAAATGTAATTACAGATGTTTTGAAATGTAGATGGGATTGCATCTGTAGATATCAGAATCTAATATTTTATTTTGCTTTAACTTACATTTTGATATGTGTGAAAATGGGCATATTTAAAAATTTGATATTTTCGTTTCTTGTTTGCAAAATGCTGTTTTAATTTGCTTGCTGTCATGTTTGTTTTCCTTGCCACAGGAGTAAACACGGCGCCACAAACTATATTCCAGAACAGTTTCTAGATGACTTCATTGACCTTGTAATTTGGGGTCATGAACATGAATGTAAAATAGCTCCAACCAGAAACGAGCAACAACTTTTCTATGTTTCTCAACCAGGAAGTTCGGTGGTTACATCTTTGTCGCCGGGGGAAACTGCCAGAAAGTATGTTCTTATATATTTCACTAATTTACCCCCTTCCTTAGTTTCTTTGTCAAGCCATGATCAGGAAAAGATACTGTATTTTTCAGAGTATAAGACACACTGGAGTATAAGACACACCTTAGATTTTGGGGAGCTCATTTTGTCCCAAGACGGCAACCAGGTCAACCAGAACTTGCTGATCATCAGCCTAGCATCCTAACCTTGCGAGCCCCCACGCTGCTTACTTTTTTTTTCTCGGTATAATTTTTTTTTTTTCTCTAACGCAAAATAAAAACAATATATAATTACAAACACTAAAACCATGCTTATAATAAAACATATATATATATATATCAAATATTTTTAGCTGAAATTTTAAAATTAAGGGAGACTAGGATGGTACCATTTCGGCCTTGTTCTGGCCTCATCAGCTAGCCACATCCTTCCTTACTGGGATTCGATCTGGCAGCCTCTGCCTTGTAAGGCAGAGAATTAACAGTTGAGCCACCAGACCTGATCCCTCCAGCTCTGTACCAGGGAAGGGCTATATGTTTTTTTATGTCGGATCACCCTGGTATATTGAAGGAACATCACAGCTCCTTTTGCCTCTATAATCTTTTTCTGTTAATCATTCAATGGAGGCTCTTGTCTCTCTTCCCATAAAAAAACATTCTGTAGAACTTATACAACATTATCAATTCAGAAACCTCTGAATAACAATCTTTTTTTCCACCTTACACTAAAAGATTACATTACATCAATATAAACAGTATTGAACTCTCTTTTATGCAAATCTTAATTCAAACTTTCATTTCTCCAGTATCAACTTATCATATAATTAATGGAGGTTCTATATACTGTTTATATAACTAAGATAGAAAAAAAACTTCTCACAATACATCACATAAACTATACAATAAAATTCTATATGTTTAAATTATTATCAATAACTAAACTTTGTGTCATCATTATATAGTGCTACCACCAATTCTTATCTTTGCCATCTGGCTGACAATATTTTAATTCTGATTTTCATGTCTCATGTTTCCCAAATGTAACTAAATATTAATATTTAATTATCTTTTAACTTTCCATCCGGTCATAAAACTTGCCCCAAATTTTATAATAATCAGAATCTTGTTTATCTTTCAATTTCAAAGTTTATCTTTAAATGTTTATCTTTCAATTTCAAACTCAGTCTATTCATTTCTTCATGCTGCTGCTTACTTTTTGATGATCCATTCTTGGCCGCGGGTCTTGACTTTTTTTTTTTTTGCCCTTCATGGCATTGGACCAGAATACCTCCAGAACCACCTTCTACCGCACGAATCCCAGCGGCCGATAAGGTCCCACAGAGTTGGCTTTCTCCGGGTCCCGTCAACTAAACAATGTCGTTTGGTGGTCCCCAGGGGAAAAGCCTTCTCTGTGGCGGCCCCGGCCCTCTGGAATCAACTCCCCCCAGAGATTAGAACGGCCCCCACCCTCCTTGTCTTTCGCAAGTTACTCAAGACCCACCTATATTGCCAGGCATGGGGGAATTAAGACATCTCCCCCAGGCTTTCTTATATTTTATGTTTGGTATGTATGTGTTGTATGGTTTTTAAATTGTTGGGTTTTTTTAATGTAATTTTATTATTAGATTTGTTTCCATTGTTATACTGTTTTTATTGTTGTTGTGAGCCGCCCCGAGTCTTCAGAGAGGGACGGCATACAAATCTAATAAATTGAATTGAATTGAATTGAATTGACTTGCTCCATCTCGGAGGGTTCCATTTTTATTGTCATTGCTTTCTGCTAAATTCTGTGAACACTCGGAAGTTCTACTATGTTGCCAAAGATGCAAACCATTTTGTTTCCACGTCTTCCAGACATGTTGGCTTGCTGTACATCAAAGACAAAAAAATGAAGATGCAGAAAATTCCTCTCCAGACTGTACGTCCTTTCTACCTCGAGGACCTTGTGTTGGCTGACTCCCCAGACATTTTTCTCCCCGACAATCCAAAAGTCACACAAGTCATACAAGATTTCTGCATGGAGAAGGTAATGATTTTTTAAAAAAATGCATACAGGTATTATTCTCACTAGATGAAAATGTGATACTAGAATTGTCAGCGCCACGAATAGCATCTGGGAAATAGATCAGATTCCAATCCAATTCTCTCATCCAAGGTGCGATTTATTAACAAAGCCCTGCTGGTCAAGCCCTTGCCAATCCCAGTAGTAACTTCCTTCCAGTTCCCCACCCAGTTTAAGGTTCATCCCCCCCACCCACATGTTTATCACGAGGACCAGTCCAAGTGCAAGGATTCCACCGACTTCCTCTTTACATCCCTTGATGCAGAACAAAAGATGACCTTGGACCCTAGGAAAGGAATTTGTTGTGGCTAGTAACTTTCCCTCTCATTGCAATCATCCCCTCCCAGTTCCCCATAATATTATTATTATTATTTATTAGATTTGTATGCCACCCCTTTCCGTAGACTCGGGGCGGCTCACAGCAATAGTAAAAACAATATACAATAACAAATCTAATAATTAAAATATCTAAAAAACCCTTATTTAAAAGCAAGACATACACACAAACATAACATGTATAAACTATATAGGCCAGAGGGAGATGTCTCAATTCCCCCATGCCTGACGGCAGAGGTGGGTTTTAAGGAACTTACGAAAGGCAAGGAGGGTGGGGGCAATCCTAATCTATGGGGGGAGCTGGAGAAGGCTCTTCCCCTGGGTCCCGCCAGACGACATTGTTTAGTCGACGGGACCCGGAGAAAGCCAACTCTGTGGGACCTAACTGGTCGCTGGGATTCATGCGGCAGAAGGCGGTCTCGGAGATATTCTGGTCCGATGCCATGAAGGGCTTTATAGGTCATAACCAACACTTTGAATTGTGACCAGAAACTGATCGGCAACCAATGGAGACTGCAGAATGTTGGTGTAACATGGGCATACCTCTTAAAAGATTGTTTGCTTTAACCTATGTCATACATATGTTGATACCTGGTGCAGCAAATTTTGCATTTAGCAAATTATGTCCCTTTCTTAAAGGTTGAATTGATGCTGGACAATGCAGAAAGACAACGTCTCGGAAACCCCAAGCAACCAGAGAAGCCTCTAATAAGATTACGAGTAAGAGTGCAGTCTTTAAATCGGAAGCTCTCTTTCCCATGTTTTGCTTAGCCTCATAACCAAACTTTAATAAGCAGTAACTTTTCAAGTATGGGTTGATTTTTAAATAATTCTACATGTCTAATGGATCTCTTGAGGCTTTTGTTTTGCTTAATTAAGTAGCAGTAAAATATGCCTTAGAGATGGATATTGAGAATCTTACAGGAGCTAATTTTATAAACTCCTGGACTGTTTGAAGATGCAT